>NC_056739.1:1212201611-1212241611 GCF_019279795.1 Protopterus annectens | reverse complement strand
AGTTGCAACTGGAGCTTGAAAAGGAAGCACCGGGTTGAAAGAAAGATGATGAATCCACCACTGAAACTGGAGAACAAGACAGGGAAGAAAAGGCCACCACTGAAGCTGGAGACTGAGACAGAGAAGGAAAGATACCAGGAGGTTCAGGGGGAGGCAATGTTGGAGCAACACTGGCTTGAGGTACCAGTGAAGTCTTCTTATATGTAGCTTAGTGAGATGGAGCATGGGAATGGTGGAAGCCATGAAACTGAGAATACTGAGAAATTCCACAACCGTAACAGAAGCCAGAGGAAGAAGGGACTGGAAAAAGGCAATTAGAGAGAGACAGCCTTAGGGGCCAGGCAGGTATGCCAGCTTGGAAACCAAATGAAACCTCCAGCGGAGGAAAATATGATCATAGGAAGGTATCATAACTGATTTCTAGAAGTTTATGGGAACCCCAGACTCTAACAGGGAAGTAGTAAACCTGAAATCCTGCAACAAAGGGTTGGGGGAAGCAGCTTGAATAAGCAGATTGTCTAGACAGGGGAAAGAGCTGAATTCATGGAACACTGCAAAAGGCAATGACAGCAGTGAGGCATTTGGTGAATACTCTTGCGGTAGTCAAGAGGCCAAAGGGCAAAGCAGAGAACTGAAAATGCAAAGAAGAGACAGAGAAATGTAAAAATTTCCTGAATAGAGGATGGATTGGTATTTGAAGGTATGCATCCTTGATATCCAGAGAGTCCAGAAAAGCCTGGGGTAAAAGAAGAGGGAATAACTTACTAACACTTACAGAACGGACAGCAGAAGGGCACCTGTAAAGAAATATGTACTGTTCAGAAACTTCATAGAATCTATCTGGTTTCTTATATGCAGGAGTCAAGTGTCAGGGGCTACAGAAGCTGCTAAGAAGATATCCAGAAGGGCAGTCAGAAAAGGAGGAACAGCAGATGGCTTAGGAGAGTTCATCTACAGGAACTCATAACATAATTTTTGAATCTCTGAGACTTGAGAACAATCTCACTTAAAATACTCCCTCATACGAGAAATGGTATCTCCAAAGGAGAGCTCCTCGGGGAGGGGGGGGCACCTCCTCCTCCGAACCATAGTCCAAAGAGGAAGGGATTTGGAAAGAGTAAGCCAAAGATGCTTCCCAAGTCCACGTCCTCATCTGAGGAATCAAGTCTCCTGGGTCTCTTAAGTGGAGTGGAAAACCAGGGATGAACACGCACAGAGACCCCTTGAGGAGGCTTCCAGGCCCTCAAAGCATTAAATAAACCCCGAGTGAAATCCTGCCTTTCACACTGGGGACCCTTAAGAACAAGGGAAATATACTTTTTTTTTTTTACTTCTTTTTCTGTGGGACACAACTCACCCTCGAATAGTCAGACCACTGGCAAAATTCAAAAATGGTCGCAGGAATCTCCTCCTATAGTAAGATTTGAGGAATCCCCTCGGTCTTTCAGAGATAATCAGCCAGGGTTCCTGCTCAATGTCAGATACAGATGTTTAAAAAGCCTTCAACAATGTGCGAGAAGCTGGATCTATTCTGGCCTCTGACAGGGGCTGTGGCAGAGGAATCCAAAGCAGCTACCAGATGGTCCTCCAGGCTTTCACCAGCCTTGACGGAAACATACACAGGAGGTTGAACAGCAGCCCGATCAGATCTAACTTTTGTGGCCTTCTTCTTGGCAGACAGTTGGTCCTAAGGATGGGAAGATTCCACCACATCATCCTATGTCAACAACTTCAGATGCTGGTTCTCTAGATATATGGACAACGAGAAGACTATGTAGGGTCTTAGGCACAAATACCTGGCAGGCAGAATACTACATATGATCATGGGAAGCACCCAAACAGAAGAATCACTGGTCATGATGGTCCTTATGGGGAATCTGCCTCTCATACTGACATTTTCCCTTTCTGGATGACATGAAAACAATAACTACAACAAATAAGAGAAAGAGAAGAAACCCCAATTGTGCACTTACCTGTAAACATGGCTTGGTATCCAGCATAGCAGAACACCATTCAGTACAATGTTCAACAATGGCATTCTGAATAACAGCAAAGAAGTTCAAAGTGTGTGTGTCCTTACGTCACATTTATGCCCTACACCATGTGTGGGGAGAATATGTGTGATATACGATGCCTATAAGTACTAAAGGCTTTGGTATACTGGCCAGACATTGAGCTATCCTGCTATCATTGGCAGGAGATCCCTTAAGTAAAGAATACTACCAACAGTGATATGGAAGGGCGAAAATACATATACATGTACACACACACACATATATATATATATATATATATATATATATATATATATATATATATATACACACACACACACACACACACACACACACACACACACACACACACACACACACACACCTATAGACAAACATATATGACTACTGAACACAGAAAACAGAGAACAGCAAAAGATTACAAAAACAAAAAAAACATAGCTTCTTAGAAAGCACAACAAACTTCCTAAAATTCACAGTAAATTATAGTTTTACTTCAATCTGATTTTTTTTTTTTTTTTTTTGGATGTATGTGTGAATCAAGAAGAAAATGGGATAAAGAACACCAGTTTATATAGAAAGGCGTGTTGGAGGAGTAATATTCTACCAAGATCTAGTATGCACCTCAAATATACATACGATAATATTATGAAAGGGCAATTCCCAAGAATGTCTAGGTTGCATTCTAGGGAAACAAGAAGTTATGTATCCACCATAACGTTCGATGTATGTAGTCCATCTCACCTCACATTCTTACCCGTGGGTTCGGAGCCGAATGTCGGCTCTGACTCGGCCAAACTTTTTTAGCTCGAAGTCTTTCTACTGGTTGGGCTAAGATGGTATCCCATGCTGCACTGCTCTCTATCCCCAGATCTAGTTTTCTGCAAGCACCAGCACTCATTCTCCATGCATAACAACACCTAAGGAAAGGAAGAACAAACCAAGAATGAAGGGAGCTCTGAAACTAGACCTAACCTCCAGATCCTCCAGGACGGGGGAAGGAGGGGAGGTAAGTAAGAATGCGAGGCGAGATGGACTACATACATCGAACGTTATGGTGAGTACATAACTTCTTGATGTTATGAAGTCCAATATCGCCTACATTCTTACCCGTGGGACAGCGTCCCCAGCAGCTAAATCCTAGGAGGCTCAGTGGAAAATACTCCTGAGCACTGTGGACCCAAAGAAAGACCTGCCCCTAGATACCACATCCAACTTGTAATGAGTAACAAAGGTGTAAGGAGATGCCCAAGTAGCCACAGCACAAATATCATCCATAGACAATCTGGCCTGAAAAGCTGTAGATGTAGATACAGACAGAGTAGAGTGAGCCTTCACCCGGAACGGTAAATCTTTACCCCCTGAGGAATAAATGAAAGAAATACAACTGGAAATCCACCTGGACAACGTGACTTTGGAGACAGGAGACTCAATTCTGTTTTCCGAAAAGGAAACAAACAACTGATCAGATTTTCTGAGGTCTTTCTTTCTGTGCAAATAAAAACGTAATTGTCTGTGCACATCCAATTGATGAAATTTGAATTCTGCCTTGTTTGAAAACTGGGGAAAAAATACTGGCAATTCAATAGATTGGATAAGGTTACTGACTGACGCCACTTTGGGAAGAAAAGAGGGGCTCAGTCTGAGAAAAACCCTGTCCTTATGAAAAATCAAATAAGGAGGTTTGACTGATAAAGCTTGAAGCTCCGACGCGCATCTGGCTGACGTGATGGCTACTAAAAAGACAGTCTTCCAAGTTAAGAATTTTAAATCGCAAGTGGCTGCAGGCTCAAAGGGGGGTGCAGTAAGACCCTGTAGAACAAAGTTTAAGTCCCAAGGCATAACAGGTTCTGATACTGGAGGACGAAGTAACAACGTGCCCTTCAGGAAGGCCTTAGAGTCTATGTGCCATCAGGCTAGGCTCGTCTGTGACATGAAAGGTAGAAATCGCCGCCAATTGGACTTTAATGGTTGCTGCCGCTGAACCCTGGTGAAAGACCATAGACAAGAACTCCAATACAGACAAAATTGGAGATGTGTAAGGGTCAATCTTTTGGCATGTGCCCAGATTGAAAACCTCTTCCATTTGCTGTAATAAATCTTCCTGGTCGAGGGCTTATGACAGGAAGATAAAATATGAACCACCTCCGGTGAAAAATGACGAAGCCTAACTAATGACAGAAGTGGAGTAGCCAGGCTGTCAACTGGAGGGTCCGAAGAAAGGGATGGAGCTGCCCTGACATGTTTGTCAGTAAGTCTGGTTGTGGGTCCAGAATCCAAGGAGGGTCCATGAGATAGGGATGGAGAAAGGGGAACCAAATTTGACGAGGCCAGTGTGGGGCAATCAGAATCATTCTGCTTCCCAATGATTGCGCTTTCTGAATAACCTTTGACAGCAAGGGGACCAGAGGGAAGGCATATAGTAAACCGGAGGGCCAATCGTGGACTACAGCATCCCTGGGTAACTCCCCCTGAGGGGGGATCAACGTGAAGTAGCTGCTGCATTTGGCATTGAGGGGGCTGACAAAAAGGTCGCAGCAAGGCTGACCCCACCTGCGGAAGATCTGTTCCGCAACTTGGCAGTTCAGGGACCACTTGTAAGGCATCAGAATAGCTCAGCTTAGCCTGTCTGAAAGCACACTGGACTTCCCCGGAATGTGCGTCGCCACCAGAAAAGGTTGGGAAGACACTGCCCACTGCCACACTTGCATGGCCTCTCTGCAAAGGGGTTAAGACTTAGTTCTTCCCTGCTTGCTCAGATACCACACCACTGACATATTGTCTGAGTAGATTTCAATAGTCCCGAGAGGAAGAAAACTCTGGAGTGTTTGCAACGCTAGTAGCACAGCTCTCATCTCCAGGACAATGATATGCAGATGCATCACATGCTCTTGCCACGTGCCTTGGACTGTTCTGCCTAGATAATGCCCCGCCCACCCCATCTGGGAGGCATCCGTGGTCACTGTGGCAACCGGGGGCGCAGGAACGAAGGGCTTTCCTGCATTCAGGTTGCCGGTGCAAAGCCACCAACTCAGATCCTGTTTGCACCTGTCTATGAGTAGAATAGGGTGAGAAAGTGGAAGACATTGATGAGACCACTGGACAAGGAGTAGCCACTGAAGGAGCCTCATATGTAATCTTGCCAGAGGGACTAACATAATCGTAGCAGCCACTGTCCCCAACAGTTGGGGGACCCACCTTGCCTTTGCTCTTCTCAGAGGGAGGAAGGCATGAACTTGTTGTTGTAGGACTCTGATTCTTTCCTGTGGTAGAAACGCCCGCATGAGGATGGTGTCTAGTTCGGCGCCTATAAAGGTGACACGCTGTGAGGGCAACAAGGCAGATTTTTCCCAGTTCAATGTGATGCCCAACTGTTGACATAGGTTGATAGTAGCGTCCCTGGTCTGAAGTAGTAGATACCTGGTGGTGGCAGGAAGGAGCCAGTCGTCCAGATATGGAAAAACTTGGAATCCCTGATGTCTCAGGTGAGCAGTCACCACTGCCATGCATTTGGTAAACACCCTGGGGGCTGTGGTGAGACCAAAGGGCAGGGCTCGAAACTGAAAATGACTGGCTCCCAGCTGGAAGTGTAGGTGACTTCTGGATGCCCTGTCCATCTTTATGTGGTAGTAAGCATCCTTGAGGTCGATGGAGCACATCCACACTTCTTTTCCCAACAATAGGAGAATAGACTGCAATGTGACCATTTGGAACTTGGACTTTTGCATATGGGTGTTCAATTGACTGAGATCCGATATGGGTCTCAGGTCCCCTGTCCTTTTCGGCACCAAAAAGAATCTGGAGTAAGTCCCTAATCTGATCTGGTCTGAAGGGACATGTTGGATGTCTCCTTTTTCTAGCAGCTTTGAAACTTCTGATGCTGTGTAATCCCTTTGACTGGGTGGAACATCCGGGACTTTCTTGACTGGAGGGGGATTTGACGAGAAGGGAATGACATATCCTCCGGAAATTATTCGTAGAACCCATTGATCCTGGGTGATGTCTTGCCAGACCTCCGGGTATAATGAGATTCGACCCCCGACTGGCTCTGGAAACGCACCGTCGGGCCTCCCATTAGGAGTGGCGGTAGGGAGAACCACGAAAGGAATCGTGGTCTCCCGAGTTGAGGGGGCCTCCTCTGCCCCTAGGGCGGCGTCTCCCTGAATAACCACCCCCTCCCCTGCCTCTGGAGGGGGGGGCTCACCTTGTGCACCAGGAAAAACACCTCTGTGATTTCTTGAACCACATTTTGCCACCCCTCTGGGCCTTGGGATAAGGCCTAGAGGGGAAGGGAAAAACGGACTCCTACGGCAGAAAGAGTTTTTCCCTCCTGCTCGCACCTGGTGAGAGTGTCTTTCACCTTGGTTCCGAACAAAGAGGAACCATCAAAAATGGCAAAGGCGCATCCAGGCCTGCCTCCTAAGAACAACTCCTGAACTTGCTGCCATACTCGCTCCTTTGGCTGCATAGGAGATTAGCCTCATGGAGGAGTTTGCAATGGAATTGAGGGTAGACATCTGAGCGTTGACCGTCGGAGCCACCGCCTCAGAAACGTTACCCATGAGAGAATCTCCAAGCTCCTTGAAGAGATCTCTCTGGAGCCATGTAAAGTGTGATAAATAATTCAGTGACCGTAAGGTAAAGGTCGCTGAAGAAAAAATAAGCTTCCCATACCGATCCATGGTCCTAGACCCCTTGTTAGGAGGATGGAGGGTGGAAGAAGTCTCAGCTAATTCCTTCTGAGTGGCAGCTGCCACCACCATGGCATCCACAGGGACTCCCTTGGACAGAAATTCCTTATCAGGAGGAGCAGACAAAAATTTATTGGGTCTCCTGGGGACTGGTTCCACAGAGTCAAGGGTTTCCCACACCCTTCGACAAACTAAATCCAGAAGCTCGAAGGGTGGAGATACCCAGGAGGCAGAAGGCTGAGCACCAAAGGCCTTCAGGAAAACAGACTCCTCCTCAGAGGGGGCTTTGGATGGCCAGTCACCTCTTTGTTTCAAACTCTCTAGGATGTCAGAGAAAGAAACATCCTCAGAGGATGACTTGGGGGACCCCTCCGATTCCTCGAGGTCAGTGTCTGATGTGAGAGACTCATCTTGGGAATCTATGTGCTTCCTCTTGCACGTCTTCTTTCTGGGTGGCTCCTCTGGCAAAAACTCCGAGGGGCCCAAAGAAATGTGGGAACCACTCATGGGGGTACCCTGAGGCCTTGGGACTCCTTTATCTAGAAATAGATGGTGATCAGAGACCTGCAGTGCGGTGTAGTAGGTGACAGAATGACCAACCCACATGCCGATGATGACCTGGCCAGCACGCTCCGCATTGCCTCGAAGGCTGTCCCCCCCCCCCCCCCGAGTCCGAAAAACGACCAGTCTCTGAAGCCACGACAGGAGTCAAATTTCCCCGCACCGAAGCACCGAGAGGGAGACTAGGAGCCGAGAGGTGTCCCAAAGCCTCTCCCACGGGTCTGACCGAAGAATCCGAAGTCCTGAACCCCGTGGAAGGCGCCGACAGGGTTGGAGCTGACGTCGGCACCGATAAGCCAGGAGGGGCTGTCAGGACCGACCTAGGGACATCACGAGGAGCCGAGCACTCCGGCTTCGAAAGCTGAGATATGCTTGGAGGGGGAAGTATCGAAGCAGGTTGAGGGACCGGCTCTGGAGCCGACTGGGCTGGAGCCGAGAACAATTTTGCCAGAACCGGTGATTGAAGGAGTCTCTGCACCACTCTATCGACATCCACATCTGATAAGGTCCTGGAGGATTTAGAGGATAGAGAAGGAGATAGACACCTCCTCTCCGAAGGGGACCTGCGAGGAGAGGATACTGGCCTAAAGCTAGGCGATCGGCTCCAAACAGCTTCCAAGAAAATTGGAGCCGAAGCAGGTTCCATAACAACTGACACGTCCTGCGGCCCCAAAGACAACGGAGCCGAAGATGTCGAAGCAGACTTTGCTATTTTCTCCGGTGACTCAGAGGAGACTGATGGAGCCGGAGATCTCTTTTTTGATTTAGAATATTTAGCCTTAGAGCTGGAAGCACTCTCCAGACCCTCCTCGAAGGAGGGTTTCAGAAGTCCCTTCAAAATCAATTTATTCTTCCTTTCCTGAAGAACTCGTGGACTAAAAGCATGACAGAAGCTGCACGACTCCTGGAGATGAATTGCACCCAGGCAATATACAGAGACGGAGTGTCCATCAGTAATGGACATTTTGTAACTGCACCTAGAGCACTTCTTGAAGCCTGAGGGCTTGTGCTCCTTAATATCTTTGGACATAGTTAACCAACAATAATAAAGCACCAAGACAATCAAACACTGAATAAAAGGACCAACGGTCAGTCACAAGGCGGGAAAAAACTACAACACACAAATACCACAAGATCTCAAAGTTAAACGATCCTTCGACACAAACACAAGGGAGAAAGGACTAATACCTCTAATTTAAAAGGTACATAGTCCCGGTAAACTTAAAGACACAAACAAAGCAAGGGGACAGACTATGTCCTCTAACTGAAAACGGGCCTAGCCCATTGGAAACAGCTAGTGGGATACCACAGAAAAAATGATCCAAAACACAATTTTTTTACAAGACAAGATAAGAACACACAATAGCTATTAAAATAGCGTTTTGTTTGCAACAAATTTCTCTGATAAGGAAGAAAACGGGTACTTAGCCACAGCCAAGAACGAGACCACGTCCAAGCTACACGAGCGGCAAACAAGATCTGGGGATAGAGAGCAGTGCAGCATGGGATACCACCTTAGCCCAGCCAATAGAAAGACTTCAAGCTAAAAATGTTTGGCCGAGTCGGAGCCGGCATTCGGCTCAGAAACCCACAGGTAAGAATGTAGGCGAGACTGGACTACATAACATCTGACTTTAACAATGCCATACGAGAAACAGGTCAGTTTTTTCAAAAACATGGCTATAGAAAGAAAGAGGTGTCTAAAATGCAGAATTTTATAAGGAGAAGAAGGAATGAAGAAGGACTACTGTACTTGTTGAGAGAAGAAAAGACAAACAATCAACAAACATAACTAACATCAAAAGTGGAACGAAGGGCTTAAGAATGGTTCTAACCTATTCAAAAGATACAAGGGAAATTTGCAACATCGTGAAGAATAATTGGAAGATTCTGACATCTAATGATATGTTGAAAAATACAGTAGGTGATGCACCAAAATTTGCTTTCAAGAATAAGAGCTTGAAACGATTTTGTTAGCAGTGAACTGTGAAATAAGTGGTTTCAAAGAGAAAAGGGACTTTTCCCTGCCATAGATGTACTATATGTAAACACATTAAGAGTGATGAAAATGTTATACATCCAACAAATGGCAGAAACTATATCAGCAATTTTTATGCAGACTGTACAGCAAGACACATATCTGCCCTTATGTGAACAATGCGATAGGTTCTATGTAGGAAAAACGATGAGGCAACTCAAAGAGAGTGGCTAAGCACTTAAGTGATATTAGATTGTCCAACTTGTTCGCTATAATGAAGGTCATTCCTTTTGTTTCAGGGTGCCTGAAAGGATATATGAGACATGAATAAAGTAGAATTAAGAGAAATGTATTGGATTGGGGAGCTACAGGCACATAAGCCCCCCAGGTCTGAAGACAAATCTTCCTATCAAACCTGCCCTAAAGAGGTGTAAACTGAAGAGACATTTATGATTGGATCAAAACGCAAAGAAATTCATTGGTCTGTAAAGGAGTCGTCGGGATCATATGAACATGCTGATTGGTTGGATTTACGTTTTATATTTATTCCTCTCAAAAGGCTTTAATTAGATCTGAAGAAGGATCATCCAATACTGCTCACCTTACTGATATTTTTTCGTGTTATCAACGTTTTTAAGTTATCTTGGCTTCATGGAATCTTTGCTGAAGTATCCTGGTTGTGACCGCTGTGTTGGTGCTTTTATTTGTGTGTGTGTGTGTGTGTGTGTGTGTGTGTGTGTGTGTGTGTGTGTGTGTGTGTGTGTGTGTGTGTGTGTGTGTGTACACTCACATATATGACTACTGAACATAGAAAACAGAGAACAGCAAACGATTACAAAACAAAAACTGAAACTAACTAAAACTGAACTGTCATTTGACAGCAACATTAAAGATCCAACCACAAGTGTAGACAATAATTAAGGTGTTTTTGCAAAAGCAAGCCCCCCTTCACCCCCACGTGGAAGGCAAATGTCCTCACATGCTGCAAACATAAAAATGCCAACTCAACTTCTTTTCACAAGAAATCTTGACCAGACCAAAAATAATTTCCCACATCAGGAGCAATTTCTAAATATTACTCTACTTCATCAAAAACATAACAGAACAAGTTTTACAAAAACAATGCATCTCATAAATAATAAAAGAGCAAGGAACTACAATGTCTGGCACTACTTACCAACTGTAATCCTAACTAATTCATAAATCATCAAAAAATTTAATTACAAGATACATGTCAAAAACGAAGAAAAATCAGTCACATTCTGCAAAATGCTGCACATTTAAGAGGTTCAGCTGCGGTGGTGGTGCTGCGGTAGCATTGTCATCTCACAGTAAGACGTCCTGTTCGATTCTCAGCTAAAGCGTCTTCTATGTGGAGACATGCGTGAATGGGCGTACCTTTGTTGAAGGTTGTGCGTCAGAGCTGGCAACTCGGCACGTAAAAATCTACTGCCAATCATTAGCAGACCGGAGTTCTGCTGTGGCGACCCCTAACTGGGAAAAGCCGAAAGACACAACAACCACCACTACCACAAATAAAACACTATTTTGTCACTGCTAACAATCGCATACAGCATTTGCTCTCTTTTGCCTTTGCCGAAACTATACACACAAAAAACTTGACTATATGCATTTGCACAAATGGATTCCAATTACATACACACACACACACACATATATATATATATATATATATATATATATATATATATATATATATATATATATAAAATGTATATGTGTGTACACACCCACACACACAAAATACTCTTCTGTGTTATTAGTCACACTTGGCAGGCAATAATTCAGACAAGCCATTTCACAGACCACGTATTAATGTGTCACAAGCATCCCTCCCAGGATGAGTAAGAGAGAAGCTACTCCTAGACAAAGGATACAATATACATAGAGTTCACTGTTCTGACACTATGTCCCCTCTAGCTGCTCCTACCTGGTAATCAGCAAGTTAGGTCAGCTGCATATCTGCCCTCCACCAGTTCCTCTTTTTTGTGCCCTTCCTAGTCAAATGCAGGAAGGCTGAGGTTCCCCACTATGACTACTTTGCTCATCTTTGTTTACAGTTCTGGTTATGAGCCTATTCTCCAGCATCCTTTCTGCATTTGCAGTCAGTTCAAAGGTGTAGTGACTGTCAGGATGGTTTACATAAAAAAATACATTTAAACAGCATGCATTAAAAAAGATGACTTTGATGCTGGGGAAGGAGGTAAAGAAAAGTGCAGGCCCTTTTCATGATGTTTCCATAAGATGGAGCATTGTTGATGGTCTGTAGCAAAGGGCATTTAGATTATTCTGAATTATAATCCCTGCACTTGACATAACAACTTGATTTCATCTATGCACAGCAGCTTGGTAATGTGAAATTAGACTTGCATGTTAATGGGGAGGTCAGCAACAGTTCAACTATGCAATGGGAGACGGTGCAGCCATATTGCTGACATGAACTTATCAAAAGGCTGCAAGCCTTCCATGTATATAATAATATGCATTAATAAACAGGCGCATTATGAGTATTATAGGTGAAACAACATAAACCACTTCTAGCAAAGCACTAGCATTAATTAACTTTCACTGCAGCTGTCACAATACAAACACCACTGTTTAGGAAACTACTTTTGTAGAATTTTAACAAGAGGATTAATGGCCTTAGCATTCTCCCTAGGTTCCAAAAAGTGAAAAAAACATTAAGTAACCCTTACAAGTGACAAAACAGAAAAATACCACCCCACATACGCACAGATATACCAAACCACCGTGGCCACTTACATTTAACTTATTCCCTGCAGTACGGCTCTGAGTGTGCACTCAACTCCCAGGGCATTTAATAAATGAAGTTATCACCTTACAGTTCAAACAAATATTTATAATCTCTGGAAACATAACTGTTACTAGAAAAGTGTAAATAGCAAACTATTCAGAATAAATGAACCTTTATGTTGGTGGCATTCACTCAGTTTGATGCTTTAAACCGGATTTTATAAGCCAAAATAAAGACAGTGAATATTAATTTTGTAATGTTATATAAACATCTTATGATATTTCAGTAACCATTCAAGCAAGACACATACTGCCAAGCAGGACTTTCTTCAAACATCTGTGAGCTTTCACATGAGACTATGCAGTTCCGTCTGTTTTACCTGAATGGAGAGATATTTAAAGAAATGTGAACATTTTTACAACACAAATAGTATACAAATAATATTCAATATCTCTTTAGCTGCATTAGACAGAGGTAAAATATCAATACAATTGTGTCAGCCATCATGTATGCTCTAAGATGAAATCTTCCGATACCTTGTATGTAGCATGGTTTTGGAATTATTAATGCAAATATGAACAAGCAATATTTGCCATCTAGAGGCGTCAGAGAGAGGTAAATGCAAAAATGCCTGGAGACATGCTCAGCTGTAATGAGTTAAAATACTAGAAATCCAACAGACGCCAGTGAAGTAGGGTAAGAGGTTGGAACTAAACTATCACAAGCAGCTAGCAAGACAAGTATAAAATTGATGTATTTTCTTAAAAGTATAATGTATAATGCATTTCTCAAAGTGGAGCTCCTGACCCAGCATTTGAATTCTGGCAGATATGTGCATATACATGTATTGTGTGTGTTGTTGGGGGATTACCCAGTTATAACTCATATAATATACATTCAACCAGTAACTGCAGAAGTGACAGTTAAACATTTGGGCAGTATTTCAGAGCCTCACCTTGCTATACACACCATTTGAATAAAATAACGTATACCATAAGAGGAGTCACTGGCAAAAACAGGTAGCACACTTCCTTCTGAATTCCGAGAGATCAGAAACTGTGGGTTCTACTCCCACATCAGGTGCGTGGATTCATTCTTCCAATACAGACATTATGGCATAGTGTGAGAGACTACCTGTGCTGCACATATGATATGTCCCTGCAGATGAAATGCTAAACCATGGTCCCATATGCACGAGTTGATAGTTGCTGCAGTGGCTGTAAAAGATCCTAAGGCACGTACTTAAATCAGACAGATAATGCTTTACTTATAGTGCTTTTTTCTGCTGTGAAAGTTTATTTTACTACGTACTTAAACAATGATTTGGAGATTTTGTCAATGGTTGCCATTAAGAATATAAGAGCTAGCAAACTAACAAGTTCGTGAATATCTTCTCAAATTGGAAAGATACAAGAAAGCTAGTCTTTCAGATTGTATTACAGCCACAAGTTTTACAGCAGTAAATGTTCACCTCTGTCCAAGTTCTACTCTATTCTACTTTTGTATGTACAGCTTCTATTTTATATTAATGAAGATTAGTTTACTGCCTTTACTAATAATAACACTTATTAAACTCCCATGATTTCAATGTGAACCCATATGGTAGTTAAGGCAGAATTACTTACTTTCTGTATTTATTTTGTATAAAAAGTATAAATATAGCTGTTATAATATATTTACTTTTTTACTCACCTTGTTGATCATGTGTGTTGTCATGTTAACTTTGTTGTTTATTTACGTTCATTCAATTTGTTTTTAACAAAATAGATTTTTAGAAGTATGAAAACCACTACAGGTCTCTCCTAAAATCAGGCCACAGGAATAGTGACAAGAACGTGGTCAACAAAACATAAGTACAATAATAAGAACTGACTGAATAAGAGATACGTCAGATACTACCTTAGACCAAGGAGGGATTTGTATATAGGGACACACCATCCTTATGGAAGACTATGAAAGGTTCTCTGTACATTAAAGCCTGAAGCTCAGAGATTCTTCTAGCAGAGGTAATGACCACATTAAAAAAAAAATCTCTCAAGATTAACAAAAAAATGAGCAAGTGGCTGGATGTATGACTGGAGGATGATAGTGCCTTTAGCCAGATCTTTCAATTCTGGGCTTTAAATGGCTGTTGGAGCTACTAGCCAGTTCTTCTTGGTTACATTTGTAAAAACGGCTGCTAAGCCTCATCTTGTGGCTTTTTATTTATATTTTCATTACAGCTGTAAAAACAACTGCTCGGCCTTACGTTCAGACTTTTTCTTATTTTTCAGATCTTATGTTGGCAGTCTATATTTTTTTAAAGGTTAGCTGTGATATGGGCCGTTGGGAGAATGCTGTTGTTTTGTGATGCATAGCATTAAAATCCTGACCTTAGGCATTAAAAATTCATAGCCATCTAGTGAAAATGTAACTGCTACTTTTTACTACCTTTGATTTCAAAAAAGTAACCTTTATTGAAATAAGCATCTTTTCAAAGATGATCTACCATAACATAACAGGTAATTGCCCCAACAGTTGTTATTACAGCTAAAGAGAAAAAAATCTGACCAAAATCAATAAGGTCTTATTTAAAACAGAGATCTGGCTAATAGCCCCAATAGCTGTTATTAAAACTCAAGATCTGGCTAAAGGCATCAACAGCCTCTTGACTCTTCCAGTCACAGTTCCAGTCACCTGCTCTCAAGTCCACCCCAACTTCAGCATGGTCTTGTTAGTCCTGAAGTGGGATCGAGTAGGGAAACTTCAGGTTGCTGGGCAAAGTTTCCAAAAGATGGTGATCACTAGAGTAACTAGGATAAAAACTGGCCAAGAACTAAAGCCAAAGCAGCTGGTTAAAAAGGTTCAAGGCTCAACTTCTCTAAAATATAGTTAAGATCCCATGGTGGCACAATATATTTTCTTGCTGGTCTAATGTGCAGAACCACCCTTAAGAACCTGCTTAACTGATACCTTGGAGTACTAGGGTAGTTTCATGAATGAGCAAGCCAAAACAGCAGAAACAAGCACTTTGACAGATGCCTAGGATAGGTTTTACAAAGGTCTGACAGGTCCTTCAGGATCACTGTTACGTAAACCTAGACATTATGGGGAGAATCTCTGTCATTTAGCTAGAGAAGACTCTTGTGTTTAGTTCTGTACGCTCCCTCACAGTCTTATGCATGTCCTCAGAATACATTCACCTACCTGGGACTAATACAAATTCATTAACGCTGTTAGCCTTTGTGTGCAGAAGTTAGAGACAGAAAGGACCCTTTGCTTTGTGTCAGAAGGTCCAAATGCTGATGCAATACCTTCCATTTTTTCCTTGTCATGCCATACAGGAGAGAAAACCAGTGCTGCCTTGACTAAATGGGGACTACTAGAATGACTTCTTGCATTTCCTCCTTGACTTTTCTAGCAGAATATTGGGAATACAGCATACAAGAGGGAAAGTGTAATGACAGAGACCTGTTCAATTCAGGGAGAAAGCATTTACATACATACAAATATTTCAGGCATGGGCATTAAAAGCTCATTCTAGCATGCCAATATATCAAAACACTTATTCCCATAATAAGTGTCCAGGCTGTTCTTAAAAATATCTAAACTAGTATTTACTTTAATGTAATTTGGTAGTCTGTTCCATGCATCAGCTACTCTGTCAGAGAACCAATTAGTACACTCCTCATTCCTACAGCATCTTCTACATAGGTTATCTGATTATTCTCTAGTACTTTGTGATGACCCCAAACATTCCTAGAGGTAGCCTTCTCTAAATGCCCTATATACATGAATACGATCTCCTCTTGCACATCTACAAGAGACACTGTACAAGTTCTTCAAATAATTTAGTATTTTATATTAACTTAAATTTTCACATACATGGATGCCCTTGGCATATTTCCACTGTACTAACAATGACTTCATCATTTTTGATTTCCTACACTTTATAAATCTTTTTATACAACCTATAGTTCTATAATTATCATTAACCAATTGATTGATATATGGTTCATAAGTGTGTACTAGGCTAATGGCCCTAGAGGGCCTTTACAAGCCTAGCCATAGGATTACCCTGGCATAATGCCACCCGAACTTAGTTCCCAGTGCCTCTGTTGAGTAGAGCCACTGGAGTTATCCCGGGGTGAATTTTCTGTTTCCTATCCACTCAAGATTCCTCTTGAAAAGGGTCAGCGAGGTGCTCTGCTTGACATGTATGGGAAGTCTATTCCATAGCATGGGCAGTCTCTGGGTTATGAACCTGTCCCTCCAGCATGTTCTGTTAATTGTGGTAATGAGGGTGAGGTCTCTGGAGCGTGTGGTGCGGAGGGACTGGGATTTCTTTAGATACAGCATTTCTAACACAGCTAGGTCAGACATGGCTTTGCAAGTCAAGCAGAGATCGCCTCTGAGTAGGTGATATGAAACAGAGACTAGTTGGAGTTTTTTGAGTCTGTCCATAAAGGACAAGTGCTTAAGACCTAGGATCCTCTTTGTGAGGTACTTTTGCGGCCTCTCCAGTTGTTGCAGGTGTCCAGTGAGGTACATGTCAAACGGAGCACTGTACTCGATAATTGGCCTAATGAGGGAAGAGTAGAGGGAGACAATGACCTCTCTTCCTGGATGCAAAACCCTTAGTAATGATGTGCCACATAGAAGGACTTTCTGACCACAGTGGCAATGTGGTGGTCAAAAGAGAGGCTGCTGTCAACCTGTGTTCCCAGATCTCTTATGTGTTCAGTGGACTACCATCAATGTGGTAATTCATGGGAACTTGTTTTTTCCCAAAGGGGATGATGACACATTTTTTGGCATTAAGCTTAAGGCCATGGTTCTGACACCAGTCTTTCATTTCAGTAAGGCCATTCTGTAGGATGTCAACATCACTTAGGACATTAATAATAGCTCCTAACTTGCATTTGTCTGCAAACTTTGTCAGACAGAGTCCCTTCGTGTTGGCTTGGACTTCGGAGAAGTAGATACCAAACAGGAGAGTACCCAGGACCGAACCCTATGGGACTCCACTCGTGACTAGTCAGCAGTCTGACTTGGAGTTAGCTACTTTCACACTGTGGGTTCTATCTTTGACCCAGTTTGCAACCCATCTAGTGATATAGGGGTTGATGCCAAGCTTAGTGAGTTTTTCCTGAGTGGGGAAATAGTATCAAAAGCCTTGGCCAGATCAAGGTAGGTTGTATGAACCACCTTGCCTTCATCCACAGCTCTGGTGACTGACTCAAAGAAGTTGAGCAGGCATGATCTACCCTTCACAAAACCAAACTGTGTGGGATCCAGAGTATGGAGATTCCCTATATCCTTGTTTATTAGGTCCATGATGATGTGTTACACAGCTTTGCATATCACACTCGTCAGGCTAATGGGGCAATAGTTCCCAGGGTCTGTAGTCGCTCATAGTTATCTACCCATATACCCAGGTCCTTAAATAAGTCTACAGTTTCAATCACTGTGTGCTGTATTAAATATTCACCTTTCAACTTATGTTTCCCAAATCTCATATGCTTAGTTTTTGATGTACTTATCAGCATATTATTCTCCTGTGTCCAAATGGTCAATTTAATCAGGTTATTTTGCAGACATGCCTTATCTGTAACACATGTGATTAGTTTACCTAATTTCAGGTCATCTGCAATATAGACAGTAGAACCCCTCAGACGAAAAAGTTACGTCTGAAAGATGCAATCTAAACAAGTAAGGGCCTAGGACAGAGCCCTGTGGGGCACCCTGACTGTAACCAAGGATTTCACCTGTCCAGTTGCTGTATACTTGCCATGTCCTACTTGTAAGCCATGCAGCTATCCATCTTATCAAGAACACATCATACCTAGTTGTACTAATTTACTGATCAGTGTTTTGTGTATGACCCTGTCAATGCTGAAGGTAAATCTATATAAATTGCATCACAGCACAATTTTTCATTCATAGCTGTTATTATATTGTTATAGAACATCACATTACAGGGTGGTAATAGATCTGTTTTCAACATATGCATGCTAATATATGGTTTCAAGTCCCAACCTATCCAGTTCTGACAATAAATTATCCAATATTACCTTCTCCGTTATTTTTCCACAACATGAAAATAGACACAAGGGTCTACTGTCCTACTCCCCTTTCCTTTGAAGACAGGTTTAAAAATTGCAGGTCTCCAATCTTGAGACATCTCCCCATATTTATATGACCTAGTGAATAATAGATATAATGGTACCGCAAGTTCTTGCTGAAGTGTTCTCAGGTCATTGTTACTAATTCCGTCTCCTCCCTGTGCTTTGTTTGGATCCAGTTTGTACAGCTCTTTTTCAATATAATCTGATTCCAGTATCTAGGGTTACCTGGATGTCACTAGGACAACTTATTACCCCTTTTGTGGAGCCAAACTGTTTTGCATAAGATTTTATAAATATATCTATAATCTGTTCTGTCTTGGAATAAATTTTAGAATCTGCACGCAGTTTATCAATTTGTGTGTCTTTACTCCTCCCACATCTTGTGTATCTATAAAAAGATTTCCTATTATGCTTAATATCTTTATATAAATTTTCTTCAAATTTTTCTTGATCTTGTCTCGCACTATGCTTAATCTGTTTGTCCAGCTTTTTTATTTCAGTTTTCAAAGTTGTAATTCTACCTCTCTTCCATTTCTTATATTTTTTTCTCTCTCATCTTAATCAAATATCTTGTTCTTATGGAAATGCATCCCCCTAGATCCTGATGTTAAACATTTTTTGATTTTTTTGTACTCAATTTTTCTTTCAAAACTTTCCACATTCCATGTGCGGTTCTTCCACTGAACACCTCATTCCAGTTAGTTTTACATAGTGACCATTTTGCTTCCATATAATCTGTAATTAACCTTCTATGCATTGGTTTAGACTTCAGTTTGGCAGAATTATCTAGCAACAAATTAACCTTTATAACCCCATGATCACTGCACATCAACGGTGGTAAAACCGTACTTGAAGTAACAGTAATTTCTTTAGGAAAACAAACAATGTCTAGTATGTTCTGCCCCCTTAGAAGGGGATGCAGACACTGTAGTATTTCCAGTGTTAGCTGTATGGACTTCAGGAAAGACGTGAAATCTTCAGCCACTTGGACATGTTGCTCAGTAAAAGGGACAGTGGCACTGCTTGACCCAGTTCCTTAGTGTTTGTACCTCACTGCTTTGAATAAAACCACAGTGGAAGCCTTGGATTGTGAGGGGTGGACACTCTACTTCAGCCTGGTCTCCAGTAAACTCCATGAGGAAAAATGTCATGGCATCATCCTCTCCTTGGGTAACCAGGACACAATCCTCTGACACTGATGGGTTCTTGGTATCAGGAGATCTGGCAGAATCATTGAACTATGAAATATACACCAGGATCTTTATTAAATAAAGCTTTCTGGTCTACACCCTTCATCAGTATAACTTAACATATAAAAAATCACCATTTAAATAGGAGAACATGAAGTCACATGCTTCAACGCAACCCACCTAACAATAAAAATTTAAAGCTATAATGAATCAATAAATATATGCAAAGTAGCACATAAAAAATCACATCTATAAAGCATATATATTTTTATAAATAAACAATTTAAAATTCAGTTAGTCTAAATCCCGTTCTGGCTAAAAGACAGAGAGAAGTTTTATAAGTTTAAGTTTTAATTATTAATTATTAATTTTTAAGTATGGTGTATGTGATTTTATATGAAACAGTATAAAATTGTTTATTTATAAAAATATATATGCTTTATAGATGTGATTTTTTATGTGCTACTTTGCATATATTTATTGATTCATTGTAGCTTTAAATTTTTATTGTTAGGTGGGTTGGGTTGAAGCATGTGACTTTATGTCCTCCTATTTAAATGGTGATTTTTTATATGTTAAGTTATACTGATGAAGGGTGTAGACCCGAAAGCTTTATTTAATAAAGATCCTGGTGTATATTTTGTTGTTTTATTCAAGCAGTTGCAGTAACACCTATTGCTGAATTTAGAATCATTGAACTGACAGAGCATGCAAGACATCAAAGGTGTGGAAGACTACAGAACAGTTGTGCCAGAGGCCTTGGCCAGAGCAGACTCCAAAGGCAGGACTTGTGAAAGTACCTCTCCTTGTCCAGAACTGCTAAATTCAGGAAGTACAGAGCCCTCTGTGAAGACATTCTTAGTCTCTGAAAGTTTCTCCCCGTGCTTCTTGTAGGAATAATTATTTTTGAAAGGAGGTTCCTGTAAGCTTGGATGATCCAACAATGACTTAGAACAAGGCTTGCACCTGCTTTTTTTCCTTTGGCTGAAAACTCCTGGATAGATGGTCTCTTAGACTGTCCTTAGGGTGAAAACTAGCACAAAACAGACAAGATCCCATGTCAAGCTCCATAATGGGGCAAAACAAGCACAACAAATGATAATTTTGAGGAATTTGCTTCCTATAAGTGATAAAGTTATTTAATCTGACAAATATTTTATATTCAGAGTAACAATCAGACACTGGCTAATATCGAGCTCCAAAAGAAAAGATAAAAAAATTCCCTACAGGTTACATATCTGGCTTCTGGAAGCAGATCAACAAATAGACTGACAGTGCTAGTAAACATGCAAAGTTCACAATACTGCACATCAAGAAAAATATGAAGATGGTGCTGATCAATGCACCTCTTGTATCACCAACATCCTGGCGTAGTTGGGATAGGGTGTCAGCAGAGGCCAAGGGAGGAAGACAGAGTTCTGGAAGTTTTGATGGTAAAAGTCAAAACTGCAACAGTGAGTATAAATTAACTATGTTCATAGTAAAGAACACTGATGCAGTAGTTTTCTTTATCCATGGGAAAGTACTAAAGCAATTAGGTACAACCACAGTGTGGCGTCTATCCTAAAATGCAATTCATGATTCCAGGGACAAACCTTGCCTTCCTCCTGGACTGCAGATACAGCTTGCAATGCTTAAAAAGGTGGTGTGGACAGATGCCCAAGTGATGGCCTCACAAATTTCCTGAACTGGAATGGTTCTAAAGAAGGCTGCTGCCCTTACGGAGAGTACTCACAGAAGGCCGCTGCCCTTATGGAGTGCACTCACAAAAGGCCGCTGCCCTTACGGAGTGTACTCACAAAAGGCCACTACCCTTACGGATTGTACTCACAGAAGGCTTCTGTCTTTATGGAGTATACTCAGACAGGACCGCTACCCATAAAGAGAGTCTATTCACAGAAGACCGCTGTCCATACAGAGTGTATTCACAGAAGGCTGCTGCCCTTGCAGAGTGTATTCACAGAAGGCTGCTGCCCTTACAAAGTGTATTCACAGAAGGCTGCAGACCTTGCAGAGTTTATTCACAACAAGGCCATCCAGTCTTCCCACTAGTTTCATAACAGAAAGAAATGTAGCTGGAAAGCCACATACAGACTGCTAAGACAATGAACTACCTTTTTACCTCTTTAATCTGGCAAGAAGGATACAAAAAGCTACTATGACTCCTTGAAATCCTGTGTCCTGGATATACAATATCTGATCCATTTGTGATATTCAGAAGGTGTAACATCTTCCCCTCTTTATTCTGGCTTAGGACAGAGAACTAGAAACTAAAGGACTGTGATTGGAGTGTAACTAAGGAGCCATATTCAGAAGGGGCTACTGTCAACATCTCAGTCATAAAGTTAAAATCCCATGGACCAGCTTCCTTGGGAGTTTAAGGTACAGCATCACCCCCCCCCGAATCAGTTAACCTTAATGCATACTGTAAAGAAATAACTGGTGTCAGAGTCACGGACTAAAACTAACTGCCAAAAAGTACATTATTGTGCCCTTTGCAAAACTGACTACCCCTGGGAATTATCACATTGACAATACTCACTTAAGAGTAGACTCTGTAGTCAGGGATTTGGGCATTTACATTGACAGTGACCTGGCTTTTGACCAACACATGTCCACTGTTGTGAGAAAGTCCTTCTATACTGCGCAACTTATAAATAAAAAGATAGCATCTAGGTTCAGAGAGGTAATTTCCTCACTTTATTCAGCTCTCATTGGGCCCATCATGAGTGCAATGCTGCCTTTTGTATGCTCTTGCAACAACTGGAGCATCCACAGAGGTTCCCTACAAAAAGAACAGTGGATCCAAGGACATCACCTACACGGACTGCCTCAGCCCTGTCACTATACACAGACTCATATGGACTACTACTAAGTGACCTATGACTGGCTTACAAGGCATTTACAGACCCAGCACTAATGGACTTACTGTAAATCCGCATGTTAAATGGTATTAGAAATACCCGGTTCAGAGACCTCAAATTTTCTGCCCGATAAATAAAATGGGCAGGAGGGACAAGTACATATCCTACAAGATGCCATTACTAAGCATCAGACTCCCCATACACATAAAACAAAGACCTTTTAGGCTTCTACTTAATTGTAAATTGGACTACTGGATGTGAAATAAGAAATTTACTCCAGAATGGACCCCTATCCTCTTAATGGATAGAGGCAGTGCTTAAATGCTCCAACTTACATACAGAAGGGACCAGACCACTAATGCACTGAAGGCGAGACCCAAACAAAATAATGTGCTATGAGTAAGTAATTGGATATAGCCATGGTGAGGATAGTTAAACACCTAGGGGTAACATAGCTGGGTGACAAACAAGCATGGCCAGGCTTAAAATTTGCCTGTCAGAGACAACAGACTAGTGCTCACCTATTGACCTAGGAGGGCAAGGGATGATCTAAGGGCAGATATTCCTCACCATCAGAAAGGTAAGGGAGGTGGGGTTGAGACAACTCTGAAAAAGTTCTACTAAGCACTGTAAAAAATGAAAGTATCATAACCCCTAGATGTGAATTATCCATAACCGTTCATTAGAATGAAACCTTTTCCACTTTGAGATACAAGACATCCTGGTCCCTGCAGAATGTGCGCTACCTGTCCTGGAAACTGGTCCATGCACAATATTAAGTTGAGATCATCCAGGACAATGTGAGGCCAGAAAGACTGAAGTACACCAGGAAATCTTCCTCAAATCAGGAAGATGCCAGACTGCATTTCAAACAGGCAGCCCCCTGCTGAGCTGTACCAACTGGGGAACCACAGTTTTCTTGACCATAAAGGAGCTATCGCAATGAGTTTGGGTGCTTCTCTCCTTGCTTAATGAAGTACCTTAGGAATCAGGAGGAAAGGCATAAATAAGATTCTCTGTCCAGGAGATGGCAAAATCATGCTTATACAATCTTGCATGGGTATCTTAGAGCAAGACTTCTTTATTTCTTAGTTATACACTGAAGCAAACAGTCTATCATTAGGTACCCCTACAAGCAAAATAATCAAACACTTTTGGATTTAGTTAACACCTGGAGTTATGGTAGCAGATCTGGTCAATGTATTCACCATCCAGCTGCGGTCTGAAGGGATGCAGAAGACCTACAGAAACAGGCATAAATGAGGCTTTTCTCAGGTAATCTTGTCCAGTCTGCAAAACTGGTATGAGTGTATTCCTCACTGCTTACTTACCCCAATATTAACAGTGTTGTTTGTAATCATATCAGGGATATGATCGGTGCCATCATTTTCTTTACAATGAGGTGTCTCCTTAACATCCTTGTATTTAGCCCTAAGGGCTAAGATCAGGGACATCACTTCATTAATAATGAGGTGCCATATTTAGCACACAGGGGTAAGATCAGGGACATCACTTCAATAATAATGAGGTGCCATATTTAGCCCTCAGGGGTAAGATCAGGGACATCATTTCATTAATAATGAGGTGCCATATTTAGCCCTCAGGGGTAAGATCAGGGACATCATTTCATTAATAATGAGGTACCTCCTTAACATCCTTGTATTTAGCAACAAAAAACTGTTCCATGAACAATAAAGGTCGTCCTCCCACACAAGTCCAGAAAGACAGAATCCACCAGCGAAAATATATGTAAATAATTGATTTATTTTCACACCAAACAAGTAAATCTCTGAAGAAGTCTCCGAAGGGAGACGAAAGCGGTCAGATTTTACTTGTTTGGTGAGAAAATAAATCAATTATTTACTTATATTTTCGCTGGTGGATTCTATCTTTCTGGACTTTTGTGGGAGGACGACCTTTATTGTTCGTGGAACAGGTTTTTTGTTGCTTGTTGTGGCAATTTTTCGTGCTTTGTGGTATCCTTGTATTTAGCTGCCATATTTAGCCCTCAGGGGTAAGATCAGGGACATCATTTCATTAATACTGAGGTGCCTCCTTAACATCCTTGTATTTCATTAATAATGAGGTTTGTATTTTAAATCTACATACATTTTTGTTGTCGAAGTGAGCGTCCTATTTCATGTATGAAGCAGCCATAGAAAGGGGGTGACAAAAGGCATTCACTTGTTAATGTTAATCTAATATGTTTTTCATGTAAAATACTTGATTGCCACAGCTAAAGGCAGTATCTTGTTTAACTGATGACAGTGTTCACACAGGTTTCTTAAGTAATCATTAAATGCGGCTGTACCAGGGGAAATATCAAGATGGGAGATGGGATGCAGCCCAGGGGCTTTGAGATTACCTGGGCTGGTGATTCCTCTTTTGGTGCCATGTTCTTTTATCCTTATGGCTAGAATCAGAAGGTGTTTATGTTTACAGAAAGTACAGTTTTGTACACTTACCATAAATGTAGATGTTCGACTGTATTCACTGTTGCAGTCATTTGGGTTATCCCTGCCAGGGTAGCCCTCGGCTGGCCTGAATACCAGAGATTTAGTATTTCTGTGTCGGCTGCTGTCGCTTGAGGACTGACATCAGGTTGTCAGTGGTATAACGGAAGGCAGCCAACACCATTACATCAGTTTTTCTTGCCTAACCTGTCAGGAGCCCCCAAAGTAGGAGGCCAGGTTCTGGTGGAAGAACCCCACTAGTGGAGAATAAATACCAATATGCCCCTTGTAAGGAAAGGAGATCAACTAGGAAGAAGGGTAACAAAAGGAAAAAGAGAAAAAAGGGGGATGGAGGGAGGCAAACCAGGACTGCAACAGTGAATACACTCGAACATCTACATTTATGGTAAGTGTACACAACTGTACTATGTTCTTTGTGTTTCACTGTTGCAGTCATCACAAGGAAGCTAGGGGCTGGCTAGAATGCCCTGCAAGACTGCAGAGGCAAACTGCCCCGGATTTGGAGAAGAGGAGCAGGTGGTAATGCTTGGTAAAAGTGTGAACAGATGTCCAGGTGGCAGCCTCCTGAATGTCTCTGGTGGGGACTCCTCTGAGGAAAGCTGCAGAGGTGCAGGCTGCACTGGTGGAGCGTGTCCTGACCCCCTTGGGGGAGGCGTACCATGCTCTTTGTAGCAGAAATGGATGCAGCGTGCTATACATTTGGAAATGGTTTGCTTGGAGATAGCTTTGCCTTCTGCCCCTGTAGCAAAGCTAACTAGCAATTGATCAGACTTTCTAAAGGGTTTAGTCCTGTCCAGATAGCATCTGAGCTGTCTGTGCACATCTAGAGAGTGCAGAATCCTTTCCCCCTTGTTTTGGGGAAAGAAGGTGGGCAGATGAATGGATTGGTTGAGAGCCACACTGGACACCACCTTGGGCATGAAGGGTTGGGTTAGTTCTGAGGGATACAATGTCTGCATGGAAGATGATGAAGGGTTCCACAGCCATGAGTGCTTGCAGCTCAGAGACTCTTCTGGCTGCTGAAGTGATGGCCAGAAGGAAGGCTGTCTTCCAGGAGAGAAATTTTAGCTCTGCAGAAGAAGCCGGTTCAAAAGGAGGCAGGGTGAGCTTTTCCAAGACAACGTTAAGGTCCCAAGCTGGTGTTGGTACCCTTCTGGGGAGGGGGTCTCAAGTTGCTAGCCCCCCCCCCCAAGGAACTGTTTAATCAAAGGGTGTGTGAAAAGAGGCTGCTCAGTGGGAAAATGAGCAGAAATAGCAGAGGCATGAATTTTTATAGAGGAGAAAGAGAGACCACTGTGTAGTAGGTCAGTTAAGTAATCCAGGATGAGAGGGATGGATGGCTGTGCCATATTGGCCCCCTTAGCCTGGATCCAGGTGCAGAACCTTTTCCATTTATCTGCATAAGACCTTCTGGAGCTAGGGCATCTGGCCTCATGGATAACATCCAGAACCTGAGCATGGCAGATTGGTCTGGAGTTAGGAAATAAGCCAAGCTGCCAAATTGAGTGTCTCCAGTTGGGGGTGCATGCGTTCCCCTTCCCTCTTGGTTAGGAGGTTTGGAATCTGAGGAAGATGCCATGGAGGCAGCGGGGAACAGGCTGCACAGCAAGGGGTACCAGTGCTGTTGGGGCCAGTCTGGAGCTATGAGAATGGTCCTTGGTTTTTCCTCCCTTATTTTGAGCAGTACCCTGGGGAAGAGAGGTAGGGGAGGAAAGGCATAGACCAAGAGGTTGAAGCAGGGGAAGTCAGGGCATCCACTTTCCAAACCATGCAGTGATGCTCCCTGGTGCAGAATTTTGCAGGGCTGATGGTTGGTGTGGAAGGCAAAGAGGTCGACCTTTGGGGTTCCCCATTTCTGAGTCATTAGGAAGAAGGTATTTCTGTTGAGCTGCCACTCGTGTGGGTCCAAAAGCTTTCTGCTTAATTGGTCTGCCAGGGAGTTGAAAGAGCCTGGTAGGTATTGTGCCAACATGTGTAGTTGCATGGAAGAGGCTGTGACCCAAAGTGTCATGGCCAGCCTGCACAGCGAGTAGGAGTGAGTCCCTCCCCACTTGTTGATGTACCACATCACAGTGGTGGTGTCTGTTTTGATCAGGAGAACCCCTGGAGAGAGAAGGGGTTGGCAAGTTATCAAGCCCTGCTGCACAGCTATCATCTCTCTTTGACTGATATGCAGGGGGATTTGCTGTGGGCTCCATTGTCCCTGTATGCACCTGCTGTCCAGGTGTGCACCCCAAGCATAGTCTGAGGCGACTGTGGTGAGGGTCTGGGTGGCGGGGTGTGGGGAGAAGGCCAGTCTCTTGTTGTGGGAGCAGGCTGTTGTCCACCAAAGAAATTCTTTTCTCAGGCAAGGAATAACAGGCAGAAGAGTTTCCAAGTCTTGAGAGTGTTGACACCAAAGGCTCTTTAGGTACCATTGAAGTTTCCTCATATGCAGTCTGGCATATGGAATGAGGAGTATGCAAAATGCCATGAACCCCAGAGCTTGCAGGATTTTCCTTGCAGAAAGGTGGGACCTGGTGGCCAGTTGAGAGAAGTAAGCTGACAGGAAATTGTTTTTCTCTGGTGTAAGGTATGCCATCTGGGATGCTGTATCCAGGCTTGCTCCCAGGAAGATTATCCTTTGGGTGGGCACCTGTTTGGATTTCTTTTCATTGATTGTGTCCCCTAAGGAGGTTAGTAGGCTCTTTACAAAGGCGAGGTGTTTGAGCAGCTTTTCTGGGCTGTCTGCCTGAATAAGGCAGTCGTCTAAATAGGGGTACATTTGAATATTTCTTTGTCTGTAAAAGGCAATGGCAGGAGTAGGCATTTTGTGAAAACTCTGGAAGCAGTAGATAAGCCAAAGGGAAGTGCAGAGAATTGAAAGTGTTGAGATCCTGCCCTGAAGCGAAGATATTTTCTGCATGATTCCCTGACTGGAATATGGAGGTAGGCCTCTTTTAGGTGCAAGGTAGCTAGCCAAGCATCCTTGGACAGCAAGGGTAACAACTGCTGGAGGGTGAGCATTTTGAATTTTGGGATCACCAGGAAAGTGGTTAGAATGGATAGATCGAGGATGGGGCACCACGTGCCCTCTTTTCTGGGCACCAAAAAAAGTCTGGAGGAGAAGCCTTGGCCTACCTGTTCTGCAGGAACGTGTTCTACTGCCCTCAGAGAGAGCAGGGAATGGATTTGCTTTTGAGCCTCTGCCCACTGATTTGGTGGTGGATCTGGGAGCCCTTTTGGGGTTGGAAGAGTGTGGAAGGAGAATTTGTATCCCTGAGACACAATGTTCAGAACAAATTGGTCCTTGGTAATGGTGGCCCAGGTGCTTCAGTGAAAGGAGAGTTTTCCTCCTAGGGGTATGTGAAGGTGGGCAGAAGGGAGGTCAGGAGGAAGTAATTGTGAGTTCTTACCATAAGGGGGTGGCTTAGAACTCCCTAGTTTCGAAGTGGAGGTAGTCCACTGCTTAGATCTTCTCATTCCCTGGGGCTGCTGTCTGGGGGGGGGTTGTTTCCACGGAGCCTAGCTGGGCATGTGTACTCAGAGCAGGAAAGGACCAGTGCTTGGAGGGAAAACGCCTGCTGAACCTAGGGGGCTGGACCTGTAGGAAACTAACTGTTTGCATAGATTTTGCTTTTTTCAAGACCTCTTCTGCCTTAGTGCCAAATAAGTTATATTTGTGCAAAGGTGCATCCAACAATTTAGATTTAACATGGTCTGGCAAGGGCTGTTCCTTAAGCCATGCATGCCTTCTAAGGACAGATCTGGTGACTGCTGCCCTACAAGAAGCTTCAAGGGCATCAAAACCACAGTGCAAAGTGTGTTTAGTTACTTGACTTGCAAAATGCATTAAGTCTTGTAAATCTTTAGAGTCTGCCCATATAGGAAAGGAGGTCATTATTTGTTTAAGGAGTTCCAAGGCATGTTGCTGATATTTAAGCATATGGAACTACAATATAGTGCCCTGATAGCAGGAGTAGCTGAGGTGTATCTTTTTTTACCCCATCTGTCCAATGCTTGGGAATCCTTGCCTGAGGGGGTGGGATTCTTAGCAGAGTTTGCCTTAATCCCTTTGGCCCTTGAGAAATGACCTCAGTGTCAGCTGTTGGATTTTTAAAAAGATACTTGTGCGAGTCAGGGACTCTGTAGTAAGTGTCTGATTTTCTGGGAGCAGGAGGGAGGGCGTCTGGAATCAAGCTGGATTCAAGGAAAACATCATCCACCACATCCAGGATTGGAGGGATGGTTAAGGGTCTGTGTTGCAGACGATCTAGGAATTCCCTGAGTCTCTTTTTAGACTGAGGGTAGTCCTGACTCTCCCATTGGAAATGCTTCCTTAAGGTATGCAGGGTTTCCCCAAAGGAAAAATCCTCTGGGGGAGAGGCTGAAGGAATGGATTCCTCTGCATCAGAATCCTCATAAGTGGAGAGGGGCTGCATGTCTTCATAGTCAGATGCATCAGATTCATCTGACTCTTGTTCAGACAAAACTACTGGAGACAGATCTCATTTCCTTTTTGAGGGGGTGGCTTGGCTTCCCCTAATCAGCCTGATAAGGTCTTCTGCCATTTTAAGCATTTGAGATTGAGACAGAGTAGCATGCGCCTGAGAGTGGATAGTCGATTTCTTGTGTGTGTTTCGAACCCTGGGCCTAAGGAACTCAGTTGTTTTTGAAAGAACGATAGTTGCGAAAGAAAGCGTTGGTTTGTGTCGGGATTCGGTGGTGCGAAGGACTTCCTTGGAAGCCAATGCCAGCTCTGCAGCTCCGGACCCATCCAAGGTAGAGACGACCGCAAGATCCTTAGATGAAGAAGAGTTCTGCGGCATACCAGACTCCAAAAGGGTCTCGGTAGCGGCCTACGAATCAACTGAAGCAGGCATCAGGGGCTGCGAAAGCGCCTGAGTACTGAAGACTGACTAGCTTAACGGAAGCGTCATCGGAAAATTTGGACCTGTGCGGTCTCTGTCTTTATCTTTATGCTTTTTTGGAAGATCTGCTGTCGGATGGCTTACCGAAGCCATATCAGAATTCAAGGACTGTAAATAAAAATATCTGGCTACAATAAGGGCCCGACGACGGACAGTTCTGGTGTTAAAATACAGAATCGACAACGGGGGATGTCGTGGTCTGGGCCTAGACAAGTGACGTAGTAAGAGTGGAAGTCTCATTGTGGTATTTGCTTTCCACAGGCAAGACAATTATTAACTTTTTCTGACATTAGTTAGTGAAACACAAAAGGATCCCCAACGGGGTACTTGGCTTTAGAAGACTTCAACTTCAATTCTGAAATAAAAACTCAGGTAGCGGCCGACCGGCACTCGTGCAAACTGCTTCTGCTTTGGGCTCCACGGCAAGAAAGACTGATGTAATGGTGTCGGCTGCCTTCCTTTATACCACTGACGACCTGACCTCAGTCCTCAAGTGACAGCAACTGACGCAGAAATACTAAGTCTCTGGTATTCGGGTCGGCGGCTACCTTGGCAGGGATAACCCAAATGTGATGACTGCAACAGTGAAACACGAAGAACATCTGGCACATCTCCCTGACCTTTGAGGTATGGACAAGCAAAAGGGTCTCCTTTTACCAGGAGAACATAAGTCACAGACAAATGATTGGAAAAGGACACACATGTACGTACACACACACACACACACACACACACACACACACACACACACACACACACACACACACAGAGATACACACACAGATACACACAAACGCACGCGCACACACACACAGAAAACACATTCTTCTTCAGTCAGCCTGGCATCAGCACATTTCACGGACACTCCCTTTAGCCTGGCATTGCCCCTGGCTTCACATGTGAATCCCACTGTCAATCTCTTGAAAGGCTAACACAGACAGAGGGATAATGATGAAGGTAGCCACAGGACCACAAGTCAACAAACTAACAATCCCCACATACAAAGCCCTCAGGCGACAAAGCTAAAGGGGTGCAAAGGCATCATGCTCTCGACAAGATTTTCCTCCACAATTTTTTCAGCTTTTCCACCTTCCAAAACTTAAACTCCTTTCTGGGTGAGATCATTGACCTGTGGCTGCTGGAATATAGTTCTTACACAGCAGGAGGTACAGACACCTCTATTTACACCAAGAGATTCTTCTGCTCAAGAAACGCTCTCAAATTCTAAGCCATGTGAGGCAATGCTTCTTTTATGAAATAGAGCACAGCATTCACACCAAGAAATGCAGTGGTTTTCTCTGAAACAGACATTACCGTTACTAATACTTTAGCAGAATCTATCTTTTCATGGAGCAGATGCTTGTTCATTGTTTCTGGAGACATCAAGGGTTCCACAAATATAAACCAAAATCCAATTTAAGGTCAACAGAATACACAACACTTCTGAAAGTCAAATGTATCAGTCAAATGAGGCAATAAAAGAGTTACAAAACTGGGACCTAATATTTCCATGAAAGTCTCCTGAAAGGTACCCAAGTGAGAGACTTCCAACCGTCACCTCTTTTGGCAAAAACAGAAATGCAAAATGGGACAAGCTTCTGCTACTTTTAGTTGTGCATTGGGCCAAAGACAAGGGACTATGGGAAAGTCTAGCTTTACTCTGGAAAAATCTGCAAAAGCTCTGTAAATCAGATCAGAAAGGTAAATGTCAGCCTTTGGCAACTCTCATGGATAAAGAATATTACTGTAACAGTGATCTTTATGATGAACATCAACACTGTCTACAGACTGCGGCTGTCCCCCATGGTACCATAATATTTATAATGCCTACAAAGGAAAGACAACATAATATGTTGCATATGAATTCTCAAGCTAGCTTCTGCAAAACAGATGGCATTTTAAATTTCAGTTTTGGGAGTGATGTTTGGCTCATCAGAACAACAGAAGAGAAATACTGAAAAATGCCCCTAGTTGAGCAGTACATGAAATGAATGAAAGTCTCACTTAATTAGAGACACGTCTATTATCAATGCATATTAACTCATTACAGTTGAGTGCACCTCCAGGAGTTTCTGCAGTTAACTCCTACTGACCCCTCTGGGCATCAAATATTGCACGTTCATATTTACATTAATAATTCCAAAACCATACTACATACAAGTTATCAGAAAATGTCATCTTAAAGTACGCATGATGGCAAACACAACTATATTGATATCAGATCTCTGTCTAATGCAGCCAGACATATACTGAATATTATTTGTATTGGAATAATTTTCATATTCCTCCAAATATCTCAACATTCTGATAACACAGACAGGACTGCATAGCCTCATGAAAGCTCACAGCTGTATGAAGAAAATCCTGCTGGCAGTATGTGATTTCTTGAATAGTTACTGAGATATCATAAGCTGTTTATACAACATTAAAAATTAATATTCACTGTCTTTTTCTGGCTTATAAAATCCAGTTTAAAGCATGAAACTGGATAAATGCCACCAATGTAAAAAAATAATAATTTAAGTTATCCTGAATAGTCTGCTACTTACAGTTTTCGAGTAACACTTACAGTTCCAGAGATATGAATATTCAGCACACTTTCCATTTGTTGACGCATTCAGAGAGAGAATTACCAGTGAGGCAGAAGACCTTGTTGCAAACTTCTTCCCAAAGAAATTATTGGAGTTTGATGCTTTCTTAAAGGAAAGTGTGCTGAATATTCAGGACCTGACTATCATCTTTACAAACAGTCATGATGGATTAGATGCTCATTGTTTTGGATTTATCAGTTGTTTCTTCTTTTGCTCACTCTTAGTTCCAGAGATATGAATATTTCTTTAAACTGTAAGGTGAAACCTTCATTTTTAAAGGCTCAAGCCACATCCACTGGGAGTTAAAAGTACACACTCAAAAGAGCTTTACTGGGGGAAATGAGTTAAGGAAGCTGGCTTCCATTAACAGTAAGCATACAACACAATACATTTGGCAACTGTGCCAAAAGAAATAAGCCTCCAATAAAGGACATAACATATGCCTTTCCAAGGAGGCATGCAACCAATATATCTAGGACCACAAGCCACAGCAACTGAAAGTAACTAAATCTCTGGTGTGGAGACATCACAGCCTATCAGGCTTCTTTTCAGACCATATCAGCAAAGGAGGACCCTACCATTCTAGGATCAGAAAGAAAAGACTGTAAACAGCAGTGCAGAAAATCTTTGCATACATTGGTTCAGGCGCAGGCAGAGATGAATAAAGCATGCAGCCATTACCTTAAACAGAAGTCAAATAAGGTGAGGTAAGATGCAGTGAGGTAAGAATCACAGGAGTTTGCAAATGGAAATGCCACAACTGCAAAGACTAGCACTGAAGTAGGTAACATGAAAATGAAGACTGGGAAAGTGCACTTTGTTTAAATTCAATTGTTAGTAAAGAACTAAGAAAAGAAAAGGTTACTAACCAATATAATACATTAAATGAACACTGAGAAGGGAACAGCAGTGCTAATGTCAGAAAGAAGCAGCAGAGAGAAAGGGAAGGGCACAGCCAGAAGACATAAATTAAATTAGTCAAGAAGTCACAAAATACTCTACTCAGAGCTACATAGCTTGGTGTGGGTACATTCTTCAGTGGGAATGGAGCCTTTTGATGGAGAGTGACTTCAGTGGTAAAAGTACTTGCAAGTTCCAAAGACCATATCCACCACATATAAGGCACATTCAGGTTAGGATATTAAGCAAGGAATCTTGTTAACAGACCCTCTTGAATTGGATACTGTTTATACATTTACATATTTTATTTGTTAACTGGTTAAGTGACCTGGCTCTCAAGATCCATTTCAAACATGGTCTCGGCCATAAAGGCAAGGGTAAAAAAAATATATATATATATTTATACATATTGTCAATGCAAAGTAGCCAGTCAGGCACAATACTTCTGGCAGGACACGGTATCCAAAGAAAAACCCACAAACATACAACGGGAAACTGCAGACTGCACACAGCCGGTGGCAGGAAATTAGGACTGAAACATGACTCTGAACACTTTACACAGAAAGCTCTTAGCCACTAAGCCAATGGACTCTGCAGCTCAAAGCAAGAGGGACAGGAAAGCTACATATCAGCAGCCAACCGTTTTTGATATACCATACAAAATAGCAACAAAATAAACGAATCACTGCTACTGTATGAATCCTTATGTATTTTTGCCACACACGTAGGAAAAATAATTCAAAGTGAGCACAGTCAAACTTGATAAGATCAGCAATAACATTTTGATAAAAATACATTACATACTACACATCAAGCAGTCCTGCATGTTGGTTATAAACAATAGATCAGTATCCATTCTATATCTGTGAACAATACTTAACTTTCTTATACCATTATTTAGTTCTCTAAAAGTAATACCTTTGATGTAGTTGAGTGAATCCAGTATCACCACATCTTCTTTGTTCAGCTTTCTACAAAGACAAAAAACCCCCAGTAAAACAGAAGCCATGGAAATTTTAAATAATACGTCCAAATGAACTATGCATAATCTCATACAGACTTAAACTTGGTTTTGTGAATAGAATAAACAGATAAAAATGTGTTGCAAAAGTGGAATAAACAAAAAAGTAAATGAAAAGCATCACAAGAACTTCAAAGAAAACAGAGCAAGTGGATAAATGAACAGAAAACTCATCATGACAGTAAGCATATTCCAGATTTCTGATGAAGAGAGCATGCATTATTTGTGGAATGCCAAGAATATGAATCCATTTTTGTTTTCAGGAAAAGTGATGTATGTCGTCAAGCGTGCAAAGTATGTTTATATGAATACTTTGTATTCAGGAGATACTATGTTTTGAATAGTGGTATATACAGTGAGATGAATCCATATGCATATTGTGGAAATGTAAAGTTTGGAAGTTCTGTGAATGTTCAGTGAGGGAAGACTTCTGCAACGGGGTGTGCTGTACATTTGTGAGTTGTCATGTCTTCTTTCTCCAATGACAACAGTAAGAGCAAGTTAGAAATACATAAGGGCTTATGACACTGTTAATTCTATATGAACATATTCTAAGCCTCTCTATTCCACATATGGCACTTAGCCTAATTTACAGAAATCTACAGTTATCCTATCCCAATATTTAAATCTTCCTAAATATCTTACTCCTTCTATGTGGTATCCAACATTTGCCCATCATCCTTACCACCATTTCACAGTAAGCCACTAAAGCAGGATGCTGTCTTTCAATGGAATACCTGACCCAACACTCCTTTTCACCAGAGTCACAGACTGGTTTCCATGGAAAACATAGTGAGTGAATTACACTTCTATCCATAACGTACTTAATCTTTACATTGATGAGATCCTCAAAGACAACTCAGTGTTATTGATGCCATCTCATGTTTCCTCCTCCTACTACTGGAACCAAGCTTTTGATCCCTTGGCATTATAATGGTTTACTAGGAGCTGGGATAGATTTAAAGACACTGGGAACTCTCCAAAATGTTTATCCCCTCAGTGGGGTTTCCTAATCCATTCTTGGCTTGCTATTTTCTTCCATTTTTCTTACCACCATCATATGTAATCCCCTAGTAAAACATTTACTAAGCAGATGACATGGACTTTTCTAGATCCAGTGTACCACCTGCTTCTATCAGCTCCATGCTCACATAAGGTGTAACCCCTGTTCTCAATATGACTTGGCAACAAACAGCTGAACATGAATGCAGACAGGACCAAGTTTATGCTATCTGCTACCATAGCAAGAAGGAATTTTGCCCATTTTGTTTAGTCAGTCCAAGCCCCAAATGGCGCCAACTATCAAACTGGCCAAACCTTTACACATCTTAGTGTTGCCCTTGATCCTGCTCCTCTGTCTCTCAAAGTACACTGATGGAAACAAGGAGATCACCTCTACATAAAATGTCCTGTTTGAGAGATGCCAACCTCCTCACCAATAAGGTCTGCAAAGCCTTCGGTAAAGGTGTTCTCATACCTGTCTTGGAATGCCACATACACCACTTCTGATACCATCTATCAATACTAGCTAGCACAAGTCAAACTTAAAATCTGATATTCCATGGCTCACACTCCTCAAAAAAGGACATCACAGGCTCATCCTTCCTACAGGTATTTATTTGTTTGCAAGAATGGAAACAGTGCAGGTGAGATGGTCCATGAACCTTTTTCATTCACATTCCAGGCTAGATGCCAGAAAACAACATACAACAATTTCTACACAATTCCTCCAAATTACACAGGTCAGCAACAGCAAACATTATATCATCAACAGATTCAGAGGGAGTCATTTAAACACACAGACTAGATCAATACAAAAAACTAAGCAGCAGTTTAGCTACTGTCAACATACAGTATAGACCACATGCCTAAGATACAGCAATAACTACTTAACATAATTCAGCCTACACTTTGCATTTACAAACTCCTTCATCTCATGTACTGCCCCTGTCTTAAACTGCCGATATCCTTGTGGTTACCATAAGCCAAAATTGCACATTCTCTCTCGCACTTAGCCCTTATCAATTCCTCAAACCAGGATGTAAGGTATTTTCTTAATGTGATCCCAAAACCTGGAATTTCACCATAACTAAACTGCAAACCCTTCACACACTCAAAATTTGCATCAGCAATAAGGCTACCAACCAACAAGGATTTTAGAGGTATTATTGGAATATATCCTTAATAAACCATGTAATCTACATTTCAAGTCACCTCTCATTTCACAGTATTTAGTTACAATAAAAGGGTAGCCACCCGGCAGTGTGAACCTTGGCTCTAGTTAACTATCACTGCTGAAGTGACACCCCAATCCCATGTGTAAACATGGGAAAAGGGGTTGTGGATGGATGGATAGATAAATGCTATCAATATCGGTCTGTGAAAAGGCATGTACACATCAGTTCTCCTGGAGACATTTCTTTCCTCTTAATATTCTTGCCCTATTCCATTTTCCTCATTCTGTTCTCCTACAGCAAAGGCTGTTTTATGCTGCTGCTATGTCTTCTCTTTATTACTCTCTTACACAAACACAAGTTATATTCTGCGGCACACCACTCATATTTTAGTTAATGTTGAAACTTCCATTTTTGAGGTAGACTCTTAGCTAGCATAGGAATACAAACTCTGTTAACTTAATTTCTCTGAACTAAAGTGATTGTTGGTACATTTTGTTTTTGCATCTTGGCTGTGGGTGGAAAGCTCCATTACAGTATAGCCTACCTAACTGCTCAAAACAAATAAAAAGAAATAAAATTATGAAACACAGTTTGACATAAGTATCTGGAGTCTAAGAAACAACTAATAATTATCACAGTCACAAAAGAAAGTACAGTTGTGTACACTTACCATAAATGTACATGTTTGAGTGTATTCACTGTTGCAGTCATCACATTTGGGTTATCTGCCTGCAGGTAGCCCTCAGCCGGCCTGAATATTAGAATCTTGGGATTTCTGCGTCAGATGCTGTCACTCTTCCATGACATCAGTTTATCAGGGGTATAAACCATGCAGCTGACGCCATTACATCCTTTTTTCTGGTGCCCCCCCAAAATAGGAAGCAATTATATGGTATAGAACACCCCCAGCAAAAATCTGCCTTACTACAGGAAATGTACCCAAGGAATGGCGTACAGCAATAGTGGTCCCACTCCACAAAGGTGGTGCCACAACGGACCCCGGAAACTATCACCCTATAAGCCTGACTAGCCTGGTTTGCAAAACTATGGAGCGTATCATCATGGAACTCATAAACAAAGACATTGGGAACCTCCAAACACTGGATCCCACCCAATTTGGCTTTGTTAAGGGCAGATCTTGCCTCTTGAACCTGGTCGACTTCTTTGAAACAGTCACCAAGGCAATAGATGAAGGGAAGGTAGTCCACACAGCCTACCTGGACCTCGCAAAAGCCTTCGACACAATACCCCACTAGGGCATCATAAATAAGCTCACCAGCTTAAATATCAATCCCTATGTCACAAAATGGGTTGCAAACTGACTCAGGGATAGAACCCACATGGTCAGAATTGCAGGTGCCATGTCAGACTCTAAACCAGTTACAAGTGGCATCCCACAAGGCTCAGTCCTGGGACCTCTCTTGTTCGGTATATATTTCTCGGAGGTACAGGCTAACACAGGAGGACTATGGCTGATCAAGTTCGCAGATGACTGCAAACTGGGTACCATAATCGACTCGCCGACTGACACAAGCATCCTCCAAAAGGGTCTCACAAAGACAGATAACTGCTGCCAGAGCCATGGCTTAAAGCTAAATGCCAAAAAGTGCATAGTCATCCCCTTTGGTAAAAACAAAGTGCCCACAAATTACCACATAGGTGAAAATCCATTAAGTACGGAAGAAGTAATTAGGGATTTGGGGACCCAAGTAGACAGCAATCTCTCCTTTGACAATCACATTGCCAAAGTCGTTAGAAAGACCTTCTATATAGCCCACCATATCACGAAAGGATTCACATCTAGATCAAGAGAGGTCATTGTGCCCCTCTACTCATCACTCATCAGGCCCATAATTGAATACAATGCCCCATTTGGGATGTACCTTACCCGACACCTGCAGCAACTGGAAAGACCCCAAAAGTACCTCACCAAGAGGATCAAGGGACTCAAACAGATGCCCTACGCAGTTAGGCTAAAGAAACTCCAGCTCTACTCAGTTGCTTACCGCATACTCAGAGGCGATCTGTGCCTGACATATAAAGCCATGTCCAACCCAGATTTAATGGACATGCTCCACCTCAGGAAATCCAAATCCCTTAGAGCTACATGCTCCAGAGACTTAAACCTCAGCACAGAAATAAATAGGACATGCTGGAGGGACAGATTCATATCCCAGAGGCTCCCCTCACTCTGGAACAAAATCCCAATCCATATTAGGCAGAGCCCCTCAATGACCCTCTTCAAGAGAAATCTTGACGAGTGGATGGGAGATCATAGGTTTACCCCTGGGATCACTTCTATGTCCCTACTAGACAGAGGCACAGTAAACTAACCTTAAAAGGGCCATCTTCTGTGACCTACTAAACAGAGGCACAGTCAAATAATCTAAAAGGGTGGCGAAAGCCAAACACACTCTGGCTAGGCTTATAAATGCCCTAGGGCAGATAGCCTAATATCAACCTATGAACCTATAAAGTAATAAGGTCCTCAGCCATTCTAAACATTTGTTTTTGTGGCATGTGGGCCTTAGATTGTGCTTTGGTCGTCGGTTTCCTAGGCGTAGTGACAACTTTAGGCCTGAGAAATTCAGTATTTTTGTTTTGAAACGAAGCAGTTGGTTTAATTTTTAAAATAGGATGCCTGAATACACTCTCAGAAGCCGGTGCCTGCACAGCATCTCCAGACCCATCCAAGGTAGAGACATCCGCAGGTTCCATAGTCGAAGAAGCATCTCGTGACATACTGGACTCCAAAAGGGTCTCAGTAGAGGCCTGCAAATCTGCAGAAGCGGGTATTAGGGGCTGTGAAAGCACCTGAGTACTGGCGGATTGGCGACTAGCTTAAAGTTAGCGTTGTCGGTGGCCTTGGATGTATGCGGTCTGCCTCTGTCTATATCCTTATGTTTTATCGAAGCCATTTCGGAGTATGGAGATTGAGAACGAAATAATTTAGGTACAAAAATTGGCTGACGAACAGTTCGGGCTTTGAGCAAGGCACAAAAACTGGCAGAGATGTCGTGGTCTAGGCCGAAACAGGTGACGCACTAAGAATGAAAATATCTGTGAGGTATTTGCTTTCCACAGGCAAGACAATTAATTTTTTCTGACATCAGATAGACCAAGAAAAAAGGATCCCCAACGGGAGAAAGACTTCCGGTCTGAAAAATCAAAAAACGAAAATTTCAGAAGGCGGCAGACGGGCTCTTGCAAACTGCTTCTGCTTCGGGCACCGTACAGCAAGAAAGACTGATGTAATGGCATTAGCTGAATGTTTTATACTCCTTTGGAACTGACATCATGTAAGAGATACAGCATCTGATGCAGAAATCCCAAGACTCTGGTAATCAGGCCAGCTGAGGGCTACCTGCAGGCAGATAACCCAAATGTGATGACTGCCACAGTGAAACATGAAGAACATCTATACTTCCACTGAAACTGAAAGTTAGCTAGTGCACAAGCAGATATTAAAAATAAATTAAAAGAAATACATACTTGAAAAGGTATGCCTGTATCAGGGAAACATTTGTACAATATTGAATAAAAATGATGCACAGCATGTTCCATTAAGGTTTTTCCCAAAATATTACCAAACAGCAGCACACAATGTCATCGAAAAATGGAATGTCATTACATAAGTTTAGAAACTAAACATACCTAATGTCTAAAAAAAAAAGAAGGTGCAAAACAGTTGTTGTTTTTCTTTTGGCTATCCCGGTTAGGGGTCGCCACAGCGGAACTCAGTCCG
>NC_056739.1:1212045373-1212201111 GCF_019279795.1 Protopterus annectens | reverse complement strand
CATTAGATGACCAGTCATGGAAGAGGAGTATGCAACCTGCATGCCACTTTTTTACTTTGAGACTGTGGATTACACCCTTTGCCAATTTCATTTGGACAGCTGCAGATGTAGCAAAGTGAAGCTGTATGTTGGGGCACTAAGGCACAACAGAAATAGACAAGCATCAGCATATACTATAAAGCCACAAAACACCTGCCATACCCACGAAGCGGCTGAAAACAAGGATATAACAGGCACAATGGGGGGAGGACATTTAAATCATTTTTAGACCCAAAAGTGCTAAAGACCTACTACTCCTAAAATTCTACAACATACAAGTTTAGCAATGAACCCTTACACGAAGTCCAAAAGTGGAAAGCTAAACAAATTGGTAACCAGCTGCGTGAGTGGAATATTTAACAGAACTTCTTTTGCACTGAAATCAAACAACTCAAAGTCAAACTGCTGCAGTTATCCATTCACAGCAAACACCTGTACACACAGACTTTTTAAGAAATGCACCTTAAGAAAGGTACAAGAGGTGATATAACAGTGACATAAAGGTACTGGGTTAAAGCCTTTTTAATATCTAAATCTGAGAGGCACCTTACTTAACCTACATCAACAGTAACGCAAAGCAATCTGTTTTGGCAGAACTGCATTCTTACCTGACCTAACTGGCAAACCAGTGTATCTGCCAAATGTTTCAAGAAGAGCATAAAATTAGTAACATGCCTTGTGACACACACACAAAAAGAGTCAAGTTAATGTTAAGTGTTATTCTGAGAACCATCAGCTGATACAATTACAGGTTCACAAACGTTCACAGTGTGATCAATCTCAAGTCCTTTGGACATCAAGAAGTTTAATTTAAATGATGCTAATTCATGCTTGAATTTTCCATCTCCTGTGCAGTTGTATGAAACTGTTCAGACTGCAGCTTTTCAATTCACATCAATATGATGTGCTCCAAAGTGCCTGGAGGTGATGACTTACACAGATAATCTTTTCTTACAAGTACTGGTTTCAAAAGACTATACTTTACTGTATTCATTCTGTTGGCAATGCAGCTTTATATGGATATTCAAACAGAAGTATATCTGATGAAATGCAAATGACTTGACAAAAGTCTCCTCTAAAAATGTGTACCAGGCAAAGAAAGACAACTTATTTCAATGAACTCCACTAATTTAAATTCACAAATTTATGTATTCTTTTGTTAGTTTTACTAAATTGGTCGGATGGTTTGACGACCAAAAACAAAAACACTTCACAACACAGCATAAGCAGTCTTAACAGAAATTTTCTGTTAAGATAAATCAGGTTGTGCATAATCCCATAAGCAATGCTTGCAGGACAGTAAGTAATATGGAAACAATGTATCACAACAGTTGACTCCTAACAGCCAAAGCTGACATATTTGTTTGTAACTGCACCCTGCACTCTACTTATCCGCTGTGTTTAATTCTATACATATTGTCAAGAAATATCCTACTAAGCAGAAATACAGCATGCTTGTTTTCACTGAAATTCAAGTTACTGCTTGTGTGCCATCTATTTAAAAAGCTGTCAAGTATTCCAGCAGTGAGACAATCTGCCCGTGATAAGACTATAAACCCTGTTTAGAGTCATCTGTCATCTTTGACACAGTCCTCTAAAGGCTGGGTTACTGGGTAATTCTCACTGTAAATGCCAATCCATAGACAGGTTCATAGGAGGATACTAGGCTAATGGCCCTAGGGCCCTTATAAGCTTAGCCATGTAAAACAAACAAAAAAAAGTGTACTCTAACTAGCCATAGTTAGATGGTCATTATTAGCAGTGAATCTATGATCAGCGCTGACTGCCCCTGCCCATGAGGGACAAAGGTGCCTCCCCCAGGGTGAATGTACGGCTACCCATCCAATTGTCAAGGTTTCACTTAAATAGGGTCGTTAAGGAGCTTATTCCAGAGGAGCAGCACATGTTCTGTTAATGTCACAGGATAGGTTGATATCCCTGGAGTGAATGACTTTTGTCCCACTTGATTTGTGTACGTGCAGCATTTCCATAAGGGCAGGGTCAGAGACTGCTCTGTAGGCCAGGCACAGGTCACCTTTCAGCAGCCTGTGTGATACAGAGTACAGTGACAGGGCTTTCAGTCTTTCCATGTAGGTCATGTTTTGAAGGCCCTGTATTCTCTTGGTTAGAAACCTCTGTGGTCTCTCCAGTTGCTGCAGGTGTCTGGTGAGGTACATACAGTAGGGAGCATTGTACTCAATTAGTGGTCTGGTAAGGGTAGTGTACAATGGAGTGCTGACCTCCTTGGTCTTGGATGCAATGCCCTTATTTATGAGATGTGCAGTGTAGAAGGCTTTCCTTACCACTATGGACACATGGTGATCAAAGTTTAACTTGCTATTAACCTGTGTTCCGAAGTCTCACACCACAGGGTCTGAGCTTAGAGGGGGTGCTATCTACATCATAATTAGCAAGGGCTACTTCTTTGCCAAAGTGGATAATGAGGCACTTTATTGCATTTAGTTTTAATATGTGGCTTTGGTACCAATCATTTGTCTGTGTTAGTCTCTTCTATAATATGTTAACATTGTCGGGGAACTCCATAATTACACCCAGTTTACAGTCATCTGTAAACCTGGTAAGCCGCAGGCTATCTAATTTTGCCTGGACTTCAGAGAAATAAATTCCACACAGTAGAGTGCCCAGTACAGACCCTTGTGGTACACCACTGGTAACTGGTGGAAGTAGACTGCCAAACTTTGATAGAATGCACACTATTGGTAAGTCAGTTGGCTACCCATCTAGTGATGTATGAGTTAATCCCCAGCTAGGAGAGTTTCATAATGATCCCTGAGTGGGGAACTGTGTCAAAGACCTTGGCTAAATCAAGGCAGGTGGTATATGTACTGCCTTTCCTTCATCCAGGGTTGTGGTGATATTCTTATAAAAGTCCAACAGGTTTAACAACCAAGCTCTACCCTTGACAAAAGCAAACTGGGTCAGGTCAAGAGTTTGAAGGTTGCCTATGTCCTGGTTGATAAGGTCCATGATAATCCTTTCAATGGCCTTGCAGATAAAGCTGGTCAGGCTAATGGGTCTATAGTTCCCAAGTTCGGTTGATGGACCCCTTTTGAGCAAGGGGATTACTATTTCTGTTCTACACTCCACCAGCACAAGACCAGTGCTTAGGCAGTGGTTAAAGAGAGTGCTAAATGGTTCCGCTAGGTCTTTAGATTGTTTAATAAGCAACCTGGGATGTTACCTGGTCCCATAAAGGCTGTATTTTTGGCCTTGGAGAGCACTTGCATGACATGTTCTTTCGAGATGCTCAATAGAGGACTGGTGTCAGCAGTGCTACATGGTATGGCTGGTGTGGACAGGGGATGAAGTCATCATCAAATCTGTTGGCTAGCAGGTTGCCAACTTCTTCAGGATCAGTGTGAGTGATGCCATCCACTAGAAGTTTGGCACACAGCTGGGCATTCCCTTTTAGGTTTCAGACATAGCTAAAGAATGCCTTATGACTGTCTTTAACTAGGGATGTTATTTAGTCTCGTAACTAGCTTTAGAGGACTGGCTTGTGCAGACCCAATCCCTTTGTTTCAGATAGCGGATAAATGCCCGTCTCTGGTATCATTTTAAAAGTACTATACAGTTCATCTTCAGTGAACATACTTTTCTCCATTTTCCAGTTAATGCTTTATTTGCTGCAAACAGTACAGTGTGCAACAGCCTCAAATACAAATCAGCCCAGCAGTTTTCTTTTTTTATAAACGTAGTATAGGCAGCTGTGTTTCAAGTTAACATTATCTGGCCAGACTCTCACTAAATAAAAATACCCCAGATTACTCTGATATTCCACCAATAAAATGCAGCCCAGACATACAAATCCAGTGACCTTGTTGCCAAAGACATCTCCAGCAAAGAGTTGAAGTCCCAGACACATGCCCCAAAACTACTGATGAAAGCATCTATATAAATAATGTTGAGGTAATATGAAATGCAGAACCACAGAGGTAAATCTAAAATTAAACTTCCTCTGCTCTTTCCAGGATATAAGAATTAGTGTCTCTCCTCATCTATTCCTGCCTGGGAGATCCAATCACAAACTGCTGAGAGGCTCTCTAAGCAACTGACAAAACACACCTTACTTGGGATTGATTCCCTTACTGACCCCTATAATCAATTTTACCAACTGAAGTTACATTGCTATTTAAAGATCATTTAGTTGGACTTTCCACATAACACAAATAACACAAAGAAACAGTGACATTCCCCGTATTTATTTACTTGTTTACTTACATGCACTTACTTGACATAATATTGGAAAATATCTCATCCTGCATTATGTCTTAAAATGGAAGCAACCAAAGTGTGCTCTAATCCTAAAAAAGGGCAAAGAGGTCCTATAAATGGTACAACTGCATTAGATCTCTCACAACCATACTTAGATATACTAAGTTGATCACGCCACATTAAAAATAAATAAAATAAATTGTCTCGCTATAGGATTTCAAGAGTTTCTTTCAATGAACTGCTTTAAATATAAAATATATTCTATTTATGTTTTGGACAACTGCACTGGAGGATAAGAGTACCCTGTATTAAATCCTCAAGTCCAGATCCCAAAGGGGCAGGATTCTTCATCAAGGGCTCCCAAGGCTGACTCCATGAATTTTCATGTCATTTTAAAGTCAATGACAAAATCAATTAAATACTATCAATAGCTTGGTCATCAGACAACTCTAAACAACCATGTCTTTGGCATAGACAGCCAAGATACTAATATGCATAAATAATTGCTAATCCAGATACACAGCGCATTCATTTCCTTTGCAAGGACATGCTCTAGCATTTGACAGGCCACATAAATGTCACAATTTTTTTTTATCCTAAGAAATGCAAACAGGACATGGAATCACTTGAGGTAAACACATTGTCAGTGGAAGAAAATGTTCTGACAGATAACACCCACTGAAGGGTGAGTCTAAATTCAGGACTGATCTATTTTCAATAATCCCGTACACTGGATTTCTATTAGGCCAAAAACTATATTAAAGGTTTCCTTTAGGGAGATGTTATTATGCTACATCCAGATATCTGATAACTGCCTCAAGGCTAATTTATTTGGAAAAGCTGATAATTATCTGATAGAGCATAACTCTTTCTAAAAGTCATAATTTTTTTTTCATTTCTTCTGTCACATGAAAGTACTCCAAGTTCTTGGGTACACTGATAAGATTATCTGAATGATCTGTACTCTGTTTGATACACAAATCATCTGAACCCCCAGAACCTTACTCACTCCCAGTGTAGATTCCCTTAATGCTTTGAGGTAATGGCTCCAAGTAAAGGAAAAACAAACATGGAGTGGCACTAGCAAAAGTGGGCAATCCTGCCTGATCCCTTTATACTCGCAACTACCCAAATCATCTAAACCCAGAATATCACTCACTCTCAGTGAAGATTCTGTTTATGATTTGCGGTAATAGCTTCAAGTAAAGGAAAACAGATACAACCCTGCAATAGTGGAAGACCTGTCGGATCCCTTCATACTCGCAGCCACAGATTTCTGACTAGGGCATTGCAATCATCAGGGACTTCTCATGATCTAAGAGCAGCAAAGAAAAAGATTAAGCCATTCCGTCCAATGCCTTTTTGGTCTCCATACTCATTATCAGAATGGAAAAATTATTCGGCTGTGGTTTTATGGATTAGCAAAAGCACTTTTTATGGAATATAGATTGTGCTACAAGATTATAAAAACATGCTTCTCCTGATTATCAACTTCAGCAACAAATGGGCTAACAAAGATAAAATGATGGCCCTAAATATCTTATAGTCATGGAAAAACAGTGAGGTAGGCTGAAATGAAAATTCTAATGTAGGGTCCTTCACTTAAACCTCACAACATAAAAGGGAGGGCATAACTTCCTGTCTTAAAGTCACCATAACCATCTTCAAACAGTCCACAAAGGTTGGAGAAGGCTCTGTATTGATCTGGTCTTAAAGAAAATCTCCTCTTGGAATTAAAAAAAAAAAATGTTCTATTCCGAGCTATTGTAATTCATTAAAACAAACAACAGTAGGTGCTTCTTATAAAATTTTAATATGTTTTTCCAGAAAATGGCTGACTGACATATTAATGCCATCTTGTTTTTGTACTTTCTTGTCCGTTTTTCAGATTCCATTTCAAGTCCTCTTTACATACGATTCATGCTAAACATAAGGAAGTGATACTGTTTTCTTAATCAGCTGAAGTGTGCTAACAAGCATATTATACACTTTACTTCTGCATGACCATCATATACATTTCTCTCAGTGCTTGTTTTAAGAAATTCAGAGCAATTTTACAGTTCAATCAAAAGAAAGTTGCTAAATTCTATGCTTTTGTAAGGATTACCATTTTGTATTCTAATGCTATGAGCACTGTAGCATTGCAATCCAAGTGCTGTTAAATCAACACTTCAAAGAATTTATTCTGCTACTCACCAGTGTCTGCAACAGTAGAAGATTATTTTCTTTTTATCCTGAATGTTGAACTAATGTGCTTCCCATTTTGCTCAAAAGTATTTCACAAGCACAGTACGAAAAATACAATTATCTTTTCTTGTCTTTGTATTAGTAGATCTTTTTTTTTTTAAACTAGGCACAAATGTCTTCACATATTACATTTTCCCACTTCTGTTGCTTCATTGCATTGCTACCCTTTGATCTGTTATATTGCAGCATGCTAACACTTCAACTAAAGCATAATCGTTGACCATGACAAATCAATAGTTGTATGTGTAAGACTAACACTATGTTCTATAAAATTGTCAGTTACAAAAAATATCACCTACAAAAGGACCACTACACAAAATATGTGGTCAGCTATTGGGGTTGCCATCATTTTAAATGCCCAAAGTGGGACATTCTTACTGAAGCTTGAGACTGTGAAGGGCAAACTATGTCATGATTAAATTATAAAGAATTATTTTTATCTTATTACTCTGACTCTGATGTGCAATATTGGTTGTTTATACTACTTTATATGATATTAAGTTCACTAAATATAGTATCACAGCTTTCTGTGACATTTGAAGACAAATCAGAACATCAGAAAGAAGACTCATGTAGAAATAAAGGAAACCGTGTGGCAATTAAAGTTGAGAAGAGAAAAACATCCAGGGTTGAATGACGTTATAAAATGTTTTCTCAATGATAGGAGGTTAAAAACAATTGTTAAGAATGGCCAACAACCAAAAAAAGGGGATAAGAATTAGTAAAACAACAAATAGGTAAAATTAATACGCTTATGTTTTTTGTACTAGCAGTTTCTTTGTCATTAAGTGCTTTTTATTTTTGTAACTTTAAATTATGAATGAATCAATAGAACTTAGTTTAACTGATTAATTATAATCACTTTAACAATATGATTGGTTGCTTTTCATTTAAATAGTGAGAGGACTGTAAAGTTTATATTTCTGACAAGTCTTTTGGAGATGAAAAGCAGATGCATTAAAGTGAAGTACGCTTAAAAACAACATTTTCAAGCTGGTTTTCTCTATACTTCAGTTTGGTTTTTGCTATATAGTTCATTTTTGTGGTTACCATACATCGGAATCCTTTTTTTTTTTTTTTTTTTTTGGTGGTGTGAATTTTAAGGAGACTGATGGCTTCTGGAGGAGAGGACGAACTACGTTCCCGAGAACCAAGATTTTACTGGTATGAATTTGGAAAGAGTTTTAAACAACTTACAAAAGTCCTTAAATTCACTTGCTGGACAGGTGAAGGATTTAATGGACAATTGTCAACATAAACCTGTGCTTCCCTCTGATCTGAACTGGGAAGAAAGTATTCCTGATAGATGGGGCAAAGCAGGTGTTTTTGTAAGTAACTTTGGTGACAACTGTGCATTTAAGGATGTTCCGGAAGTATTAACTATAAGTTACAATCCATTCAAAAAGAGACTATTTCAGTACAAATTGATATCATCTTAACATGATTTAGAGAAAAACTGATTGATTTTGAGAAATATCTAAAAAGGTTTGGTCTCTATCTATAGAAAACATGTATTTCGAACACTGCATCTCCACTGGTGCGGTTCCTAAGGAACTTAGATTTTTTAAGTTCCCAACTCGGGATGATCCATTTTATTTAGAACTTACTGAATTCTTTAATAATGCTGCCTTACAATTTCTAAAGCTCCTTGTGAAAAATAACTTGAAACGATTGAATATCTTAAAGGACATTATTCCATAATTGATAAGCAAATTACTAAAATGTTCGCCACACTGGTCGAGTTTAAACCAGAGTACGATAACATTTTTACTGTCGTGGAGAGATATGAAAGAACAGCAGTAATGCATAAACAGAAAAATATCATGAGAGATTTTCAAGCCTATGAACTAAAAACAGCCTTTCCTTTAAGAGAGACTTTTAATAAATTCAAAAAGGCTGGTTCATTCACAAAGGGAACAATTCGTTCTGAAGAGGTGTGGAATTCTGCCAACAATCTAATTGGTTCTACTAAGGATGATGTAAGCAATCAGGAAAAAGAAAATAAAAAACAGTCAGCCGGGCCTGGGAATCCCTTTGAAAGTGAGCACTGTATCAAAGTAGCTGAAGAAGTATACTTGTATCCACCTAAATTCAAAGAATTTAAAGAAAATGAACTTCCTACTACTTCAAAAACTTACTGTCACCTCACAGTCCGCTTCTGAATCACAACAGTGGGAAGAACAAGTTCCAATGAAAGAAGAACTTTTAGATACATAAATTTTGACTTGTGGTTCTAAGTTGCTTAACTTAAACATTCAATTTTCTGTTCTACATTTAAAGGTATTGGGTCTTGGTTTAAACTTTGTTCCTTCGCATCGAGATAATTTACTTGTATATTATTAAAGTTAAAATATTATACAAGGAAATTAAATTTGCATTATCTGTTACAAGATGTGAATTTTGAAAACAGTTTTGTTAAACCTTCTGCATTCAATCCTGTGTTGTACAACACTTTTAAAAGTTTTTGAAAAATGTTGTGAAAGAGATATCAGAAAGCTGTTTATAGTCCGTTTTGTAACCTTACTGTAGATGAAAGGATAGCACTGAATGAACTTAAGGGCATGAAAGAATTAAGGTTCATGAAGGTGGACAAGGGAGGGGGGCTGGTTATAATGTATAAAAGCGACTATTGAATTGATGTTGCAGAACACCGAAGAATGCAAGGAAATCACTTTAGACTATATCCATTGTACTTGCAATTTTATACATGTTTGCAAGTATGACTTACTTATGAATGGCCAATTAGAATATATCATATATAACTTTAAGTTAAATTAAGAACCCCAGGATGGGAGAACTCTTCGGTATTCCCAAGATACATGAAAACATATATAATCTCCCCTTTAGGCCCATTGTGCCCACCTTCAACTGTATCATGGAAGGCATTTCTTTATTATGGACATCATATTGAACCCTATAGCTAGAAGTTTGCCTTCCTTTTTATGCAATTCTTGGGATTTCTTGGACCAAATTAGAAGGTTTTAATGAAAATTATAATTATAATGACAGTGATTATGTTAACTATTGATACTGTGTCGTCATTTACTAGTATTCCACAAGATATGGGGACAGAATTTATTAAATCTTTTTTGATCTCTAAGACATTGTTTTCCAATGATAAAATCAATGTATTTTGTTCTCTTTTAGAAGTATTGTTAGAACATAATTTTTTTTATGTTTAAAGAGAAATATTACCAACAATCTAAGGACATCGCTATGGGGTCAGCTGCTGTTAAAACATTTGCTAATGTTGGCCTAGGTCAGTAGAAAAGTGAAATTTTATCAAAAATTCACTATGCATGACAGAACTGTCTTTTTCGAAGGTTTGTTGACCTGTTTTTTTTTTTGTAATTATAAAAGGAAATGGCAATGATTGTACTTTGTTTTCAGAAGAATTAAATGAAAGTATTGATTTTTTTAAAGTTCACTTTAGCTGATGCTGGATCACAAGTAAATTTTTAGATATTATTTTAGAATTGGACATTGAATACAAGCATTTTGAGAGTAACATTTTTTGCAAAGACACCTTTTTCAAACTGCTATTTGCATTTTAAAAGTGGTCACCCAGGTTTCATGAAGAAAAATATACATCATGGCCAATACATTACAGCGTCAAGATTAATTACAATTTTTTTTTTTTTTTTTTTAAAGAAAAATAAGTCATAATCGTTCCGTTTGTAGAAAGGGGCTATAATAAAGAAGAACTAATAATTAGTAGCAAATACATTTTAGATAAGAGATGCACTTATTTTGCTCCTACTTTATGGAAACCTTTACATAAAAAAGGAGCCAATAATGTGAACAATGAAACCTTTTTGTAGTTTGGATATGTCAGTACACAACCAACATATTCGTAACAATTTACGGTACTTACGTATTATCGCAACCAGATTTCCGCACTGCCATAATTTGGTATGTGTGTGCGGAAACAGGTTGCTTAATCTATAAAGGGGACTGAGAAGAAGAAAACATTACTCTGTCAATGTGGGTATGAGCCACGAAGAGGAGAAAGGGTGCGAGTTTGTACCTCTTTGCTCCTGAAACTACACAGTGGTGCTCCACTTTGCAGTGCCTGCATTTGTCAAGACGATGTCAGCTACTGGAAAAGCGAGTCACCAAATACACCCAGCGACAATTGGAGATTGTAAATATGTCAAGGGCAAGGATTGCTGCTTTTCTTAGGTTAGGTAAAGTGCTGAGTTACACAAACTCCAGTCAATAATTTCAGTTAAGGTGCTAACAAAGTGTCCCCATGGCCATACTTTACAAATACAGATAAAATCAAAATCACTTCATGATTATACGTAGTAAGAACACTTCCCAAAACATCTTATTGCCGGACAATGTGCTTCTTCCTGTACTTTGTGGCTGTTAGCAGTTTTTTTTTTTTAAATTCTGACCTGAAGATGTCTTTACAAATAGTACCCCCCAAAAAGTGATCAAAACCATCATTACAGGGTCTGCCTTTGCCTTCTCCGAAGGCTTCCTTCCACACAGTCAAAAGAATCCGTTCGTCAGAACAGCAGCAGGTATTATAATTCAAGCGTGCGTGTGTAAGGCACTCTGAAAACAGGAAGCTGGTTTCCTCAAATGTTTGTCTTATCCTTCACAGACCCTGTAATGCAAAGCTAGTCCACAACAAATAAAACAGACCCTAAATACCACCTTACAGTGGTTTGTGGCCTCGCTTGTGCAGAAGTATTCTAAATTCGCAACCACGAAAATCTGGTTGCGATAATACGCAAGTACCCAATTTACATATTTTAAAAGGGAAAAGGGAATTTAGATATTTATAGGGTGGTAGGTGATAGACCATTTTGTGATAGACCATTTTTTGTTTACAAGAAAAATAATGCATGCAAAGCAATGTTACAAAACAATAGCATCTTAGTAAAGGGTGCTTTCATCACTAAAGCTGTGGGTAGATGTAAATGCGGTTAACACCTGTAGATTTATTAGTGAAGGCCCTTATATAATTTTACCCCATAACGATACCATAATTAATGTTACTGGTAGATATCTCTGTACTACTAAAAGGTGTAGCTTATCTCAGTGTTTGTTCAGGCTGTGAAGCATTCTACATTGGGATGGCTACCAGGACACTAAGAAAAGATGGTAATGATGCCCTTTACAAACATACTATTCAGTGTGCTAAGTTTAACAAATTTTTGTTTTTCTTGTTGGAACATGTACCAGAAGTTATGAGGGGGTGATTACAGGAATAGTGCAGAAAAAAGGGAAACCATGTGGCAATTAAAGTTAAGAGCAGATGAACATCCAGAGTGAATGATGTTGTCAATAAAAAATATAAAAATGTTTTCTCAGAGATAGGAGGTTAAAAACAATCGTTAAGAATAGCTAATAACCAAAAAAGGGGATAAGAATTAGTAGAACAACAAATGGGTAAAATTAATACGCTTTTGTGATAGTTTATCAAGTGTTTTTTTATTTCTGTAACTTTAAATTATGGATAAATCAACAGATCTTAGTTTAATTGATTCATTTATTATAATTAATTTAACAATATGATTGTTTGTTTTTCATTTAAATAGTGAGAGGACTGTGAATTTTATATTTCTGATGAAGTCTTCTGGAGACGAAAAGCAGATGGATTAAAGTGAAATATGCTTAAAAACAACCTTTTCGAGCAGTTTCCTTCTATATACTCCAGTGTGTTTTTTGCTATATACAAAATATGAAGACATTTGCTATTTGTTACCTTCCCCCAACACACACACAGGACAGACCTGCACAAATCAATACTGCTCTGCAGAAAGACAGGTGGTAATCCTATCAACTAGGCACACTAACACTTTCTCTTCCTCTCTGCACTAAAGGCAGCGGAAACAATGTCACAATACTTGTGTTTTTTATAGTAGCTGCTGACATCAGCAGGACTAAATGCTTATGAAAGACTGTGGGCAGTACCCTACAGGGAGAACTACATATTTCCCAGTGTTTGCAATATGCCATGCAGATGGAGAGACATTTGTCTCCCAAAGTATGTGAGAAATTAAGAATAAAAAAAGTGAGTGGACTTTCCCTTCCTTTGATTCCTGGGCAAGTAAAATGAAAGTTTTGCTGTTTCATGAAGTACCCTCTGGTACCACAACAATACTTGAACCACACCACAGAGAGAAAAGCAGCCCAAGGGATAAGATAAACTGCATGAGAAGGATTCATTGACAGTTTTTTTTTTCCATTTCAAAAATATTTTACCTTCTTTCTGATGTTAAAGCACATTTCAGTACTTTTTAACTTTAAAATCATATTTACCATTTTATGTTTGAAACAAAACAGGTCATGAATGTATTTTTTTTAACTGTAATGATTTCCCAGGGACCCGTGAAAAACATTACATCAACTATGGGAAATGCTTCTGGAAGGAGACGTTTTATCTGCCTTTGGTGCAATGGGTGTGTATGCATGCGCGTCTTGAAATTTAAGGGTTATGGGGGCATGGATTCTAAGCAAAGAACAAATGTAGAGAGTGGAGCTGGAAGATGGTTGTTATAGTGTATTTCTTTGACCCTTGATATATCCCATATGGGTAAACTGCTACAGACTGCCAGTACTCTGAAACTGTATGAAAGCAAAACTAAAAGTACTCATGATGACCATGTGGACAGTACATCTTTATTAAATATGAACAATTTTATAGACATGCTGCATGCATTGCTGCTTAGGAAGTCTATTTTTTTAGTATTTGCTTGCTTATCATTGTCTGTAAAACATACCTGCTCTTGTATGTGAAGAGTGACATTTTCCTCTATGGCCCAAGATTCACTTCTAGGATTTAAGAGAGGCTACACAGTGTATAAGACGTTTACAGTATCAGTAAACAGGAAGTTATATGCAAATACATTCATCCTGCAACATCAGATCCCTGAAGCCGTTTATGTCTGGTAGTACAAGTTCATGCTAATGGTGATGGTAACACAGAACAAGGAATTGTTTCCAAGGTAAGGTGCTTTACTTATTGCTGTGATGTATTACTGTTAACTTGTCATACCTGACTTACAGATAGGAAGCAAAATAAAAATCCACAGGCCATAAAAAAAGTCCACAGCCTGCAGCTACAGCTTTTGGTAAAGTAGCTGAACTTAAAAGGATATGTAATTCCTGGCGAAACATGGTAAGGTGTACAGAAGAATTCAAACGTATTTGTCAGCGATGCAAGCAACAATCTGCTCACAAATCCTGAGGATATCGAAGGCAGATGGAGGGAGTACTTCGGGAAACTTATTAATGAAGAAAGTCCTACAAAGTTGTACTACTGCATGCACAGCCCACTATAAAACAGAAAGGAAAACCCTCCCCAGAGGATGTACAAAATGGATTAAGGAAAATGAAGTCAGGGAAAGCAGCAAGCTCAGATAAAATCACTAGAAACATGATCAAGTTGCTGTGTGTATTAGGGAAAAAATAGCTTCAGACAGTACTCATTACTTGGCTAGGCTTATATAGACTCCAGGGCCATTAGTCTAGTACGCACTTATGAACCTATTACAGTATGGAAAAACAGACATGCCACAGATAACAGCAGCATAATCATTCTAATACCCATGTACAAAAACAAAAGGGTCATTCACAACTGTGGGCAGCACAGAGGTATCAAACTCCTGTCATGTTACATGAAAGTACTGGAGAGGATGAATGATAAATATGTAAAATAGTAGAAAGTAACAAGGAATGAGTAGCTTGGATTCAAATCAAGATGCAGAAAAACTGACTGGAAGTCTGAAGAGACAGATAGCTGAGAATAGCTGGAGAGGAGGCAACAGTGCAACTGGGCATTCCTAGACATGGAGGAAGCATATGCCAAGGTCCCAAGAAAGCTGATTTGGACAGTCATGCAATAGTTCCATGTCCTGGAAATACCAGCAGAATTACTGCAGGCTATGTAAAATGATCCGGTGACAAATACAATGTTTGGAATCATAGTCAGGTCCCCAGTGGGAGTGGATGGCCATCAGGTTTAAGCTAGTATGCCACATCTGTCCATACTTGTACTGGACTACATCAGCAAACAGATCAGATGGGACAGATCAATAAAAACAGCTGTATGCAGATCTTGTGGTATGACAAGCACACCTTGAATGGGAACTTCAGCAAATAGACTGGAATGCAAAACTGAAGTAATATGGAATGAAGCGGAGTATAGACAACATTGTGACATGACAGTAAGTGAGGACATCAGAAGAAGCTTAAAAGTCAAACAGAAGGGAACAAAGTGGAACAGGTTAACAAGTCCATGTATCTAGGAGGTGTGGTTGAGGAGAAGGGAAATCTGAAAATGGAAGCTAGAGGTACAATCACAGGTGCTGCAGCTAAGTGTCAAAGGTAGTTTGTGACAGGAATCCCACAGAAGCTAACAAATATGATGTAAAAAGCAGCTGTTCGATTAGTGTGTATGTATATCAGAGAAACCTGGAGAGTGAAGGTACAGCAGCTGAGATGAAGTGCCTGTGAAGGCTAGTAAGATGTACACTGTAGGAGCGAAGAAGAAATGAAAATAACAGAACTGAAGATGAAGTAGCCTCAATTGCATCTAAGGTTAAGGAAAACAAATGATGGTCACATGCACAGGAAAACAGAAGAGGATGTGGTAAAGGAGATCTGAGACCAACAGAAAGAAGGCAATAAGAGACAAGAACATCCAGCCAAGAGCTGGACTGCATGAAAGTAATACTGCAACAAGTCACCTATGACTGTTGCAGAAGGCAGAAGAGCGTCTCTGAAGCAAGGGAGGTGGCATCAGTCAATGTAGTATCCCAATCCCATGTAAAAATGAGAAAAAGGAGGTGGTTGATGATGAAATATGTCAAAGTTTGAGGTCCAGGAGGAAGAGTGAACAGTAGTGTCACAACCACAAAACAAGTGACGGTTCAAACTGTGATGGTCAAGCGCTGCAGACAGAGACTCCTAAAGTCACGTGATCGTGAAGATGTAATGCAGCAAGTGCCATCTCAAAAGGAAGACTATACATCTAGTGTAAACAGTCCTGGGCAACTCTCCACAGCAGAGAGACTGACTCCACACATTATATATGATGGTTTCAGAGCTAAACAAACCAAGTACACTACATATGATGGTTTCAGCGTTAACAGGACTCTAAGGCTTATTACAAAACTTTTTGAGTGTGTACAAGTTTCAGATCTGATGTAAAATTATTCCAAGGTATAGTGTTAATGTTACAGTAATGAATATAACTTATACATTTAACATTAAAAATGCAAGCTGCAGAATACACACAGCTTTACACGCTAATCAGCTAATGACAGGAATTCACATGTTATGTGTCACACGAAGTTCTGCAAAAATCAGTTTCAATGTAGAGCCCATGGATGCTACATAATTATACTTCTGTGTGAGTTACTTATTAAGCCTTCTTACAATAACAGTGACCAAGCACCCCAAACCAGAATATCCAGTGTGGCAATCCATCCTCTGGAAGGTGGTGCACAGACCCCCTGCTCTACAGGAAATATCCTTGTAATGCCCCCCTTCCACCCCACTGTCCTTGTAGACATAGTTCTGGAAGGGCAACTGATAGTTAAGCAGGCCGTTTCAGTTTGAAAATCTTGGTCAAAATGGTAACTAAAGGTGAAAGATATAAAAGAGTAAAAAGGCTTATTGCCACCCAAAACACAGAGGACAGAATGATAGAATGTCCGGGAAGGGATAAACGCTTACTACCTTACAGCAAGTCTCTGGATGTTGCACCAGAAATTTTCCAAGTTTCAGTCCTTCTACAGAAAGCAGACAGTAGATCAGCAATACAAGAAAAAGGGAGAAATTCCAGTAATAACAATGACAGTAGCAGCCGTATTGATTATATCTCCTCACTGGTGTAAAAGCAAAGTCTTGGATCCTGCTGCTTTAGTTTTTCTCAGATCCTAAAAAACCTTACTTCTTGATTTAATATGGAGTTAATCGCTGATTGGTTTATTCATCAAGATGCACTCATATGGTATGTCAGCCTGTATGCCTGTTTTCCAGCTCACTACAAAGCAGCACCTGAAAGGGACCCTTTATCTCAGGCCTCCAAGGCATAAAGAAGCACCACCACAGACCTTAAATTTTATAAGTGGTAAACTATGCCTTCCTCCTGTTGAGTCCATCACTACTTCAGACCTCAAATACGCTTCCTGAAAAGGAACTTTTCTCCACTTACAGAAGTAGCATCATTCAGAATGATTTCTGACGTACATTCACTGATATAAATAAATTAATTAATTACTTATATATATATATATATATATATAAAGCCATGAACAGTTCTTCCATATGGACGGTAGTTATCAAAATGAACAGCCTAAGGTAGTTTTCCAAGGTCTCTTTGAACGAGTCTATTCAGCTATCTTCCTTTCTAAGCAAAAAAAAAAATGAAAAGGGAAAGAATTCTGCAATACATGGCTACATAAAGGTTACTCGGATACCACAGCAAACAAACCAGATCTATAAGGCACACTGATCAGCTATGAAATGAAAACAAAGGTTCTCCAGTCAGTACAACACTAAGTGGCAGGATAACGGGATTTCTTTTTGTTAGTACAAATATTTTAGGACTTTACTAAGAGAGGTCACCTGCTTTTATTACAAATACAATAATAATTCAATTGCAGGGGTTAGCTGTCTTTTGTATAGAAAACACAATAAGACTTTGCCTGGGGAGTTTATAGCTCATTTCTGCAGCTTGACAGTGCCTACTGCAGCTTTCTGCAAGCCTGTATCTTCTCAGCACTATCCTGATACTGCCAACTGAACTTCCATTTGTACATGCTCTGAACATTACAAACTAGATTTTGAGAGTTAGGGTAGGATTTGCTCTGGCTCGCTTTTAGGACATAGTACTTTAGATAATCCATCCATAAATGGAAGGTGATCGTACAGTGCTAGGTTTCTATAGGAATGGTGACATCTGTTCAGTTATTTCTTAAATCCCTGTACCCCAGAGTTATATCTCCCAGCGTGTGACTACTGTTATTGGAGTTGGGCTCCAACATCATAGTAACCGTATCTGATATTTTCACTCCTTCAAAATATTTTTCTTCTTCCAAAAGTTAATATGATTTTGCAGTTGTTTATTTAAGTAAGGGACACTGGACGTGGAACACAGGAGTGCATGAGGAGCTGCATCTCTACAAAACCGTTCTACTTTTGTATGTTTTGATGTTTCGGTGAACTGTGTTATTGATTGCGTATTTGCTGTCTGAGCATTGATCTTTCAAAGGGGGTCCAATTTATTTACATGTTCCAGCAGAAATGATCTTAGACATTAACACAGTATATCAAACTGGAGGATGCAAAAGAACAGAGTGAAGTGAATATGGTGTTAGCGTAATTAAACTTTTAATCCACACTTTTGTAACCAAACTTCTTCAAGTTTGGTTACGAAAGTGTGGATTAAAAGTTTAATTACGTAATACTGTGTGGATTTCACTCTGTTCTTCTACATTAACACAGTATAGATGTGGATGTACTCAGGAAAATAGCAGATGTTTGAAAAAGGGAACTTGTGAAAGCCAGACTCCTAACCTCCTTCCCTTTAGTCCTGCAAAATGTTACAGGCCTGATGACTACTGGTATACAAACTTGGTTCTTTTAAAAGTTCATAGGTATGTACTAGGGTATTGGCCCTAGGGCCTATATAAGCCTAGCCAAAAATGTACCCTGGCTTTCGCCACCCAAGAAAATTATTTTCCTGTGCCCCTGTCGAGCAGAGCCACAGAAGTGATCCCCGGGGTGAATTTTCTATCTCCCATCCAATCATCAAGATGTTTCTTCAAGAGTGCTAATAGATAGGTAGTCTGTTCAGAGTATGGGAAGTCTCTGGGACAGGTATCTATCCCTCCAGCATGTTCAGTTTATTGTGGTGACAAGGTTTAGGTCCCTAGAGTGTGTAGCTCGAAGGGATTGGGATTTCTTTAAGTGGAGCATGTCCAACAGCTCTGGGTTTGACATAGCTTTGTATGTTAGGCAGAGATCGCCTCCGAGTAGGTGATATGCGACGGAGTAAAGCTGGAGTTTTTTGAGACTGTCTGCATAGGGCATCTGTTTGAGGCCAGTAATCCTCTTTGTGAGGTATTTCTGTGGCCTTTCCAGTTGTTGTAGATGTCTTGTGAGGTACATACCAAAAAAGGGGCGTTGTACTCTATAATGGGTCTAATGAGTGATGAGTAGAAGGGAACAATGACCTCTTTTTTTTCTGGATGAGAACCTTTTGTGATGAGGTGAGCCATGTAGAAGGACTTCCTGACCATTGTGGCGATGTGATTTTCAAAGGAGAGACTACTGTCCACCTGTGTCCCAATATTTCTTATCACATTTTCGGCGTTAAGTAGACTACCAGCTATGTGGTAGTTCATGGATACAGAGTTTTTACCAAAGAGGATGACAATACACTTTTTGGCATTGAGCTTCAGGCCATGGCTTTGACACCAGGCATCTGTCTCAGTGAGGCCCTTTTGTAGTATGTCCACATCATTGGGAGTTTCGATTATGGCTCCTAGTTTGCAGTCATCTGCAAACTTTGTTAGCTAAAAACCTTCTGTGTTAGCATGTACTTCAGAGAAGTAGATACCAAACAGGAGAGGACCCAGGACTGAACCCTGTGGTACTCCACTTGTCACTGGTCTGAAGTCGGATTTGGAGTCTGCTACTTTCACAGTGTGGGTTCTGTCCATGAGCCAGTTGGCAACCCATCTTGTGACATAGGGATTTATACCTAGTTTAGTGAACTTATCTATAATTCCAGAGTGGGGGATGGTGTTGAAAGCCTTGGCAAGATCCAGATAAGCTGTGTGAACCACCTTACCATCATCTATGGCTTTGGTGACTGCTTCAAAGAAGTCAATCAGGTTTAGGAGACATGATCTACCTTTTACAAATCCGAACTGGGTAGGGTCCAGAGTTTGGAGATTACCAATGTCTTTATGATACGTTCCATGGCCTTGCAGACCAGGCTCATCAGGCTAATGGGGGGGTAGTTTCCGGGGTCCGTCGTGGCTCCCCCTTTGTGGCGTGGGATAACCATCGCGGTGCACCATTCAGTGGGCACAAAGCCTGAGGTGAGGCTATGACTGAACATGGTACTTAGGTAGGGTGCCAGTTCATTCTGTAGTTCGTGTAGAAGGCAGCCTGGGATACTGTCAGGTCCCATGGATGCTGTGTTTTTGGCTTTGGAGAGTGTGTTTTTTACCTGTGCAGCTGAGTTGAGGAGAGTTTTATAGCTGTACTATTTCGCTTAGGTAGAACATTACTAAATGTATTCTGTTAGGATGGATTTAGCATTTATATAAAAATCTTTCAATAAATTCAGTGATATGAATAGAATACTTCCATAAAAATGATGAAAATTCTACCTCACTCGCACAAACTGTGAACGCATGATCACACAGGAAAAATGTCTTAGTGTTTTATGTGGAGAAACTAGGACCCATCCCCACTTATAGTACAATCAAATCCAAACTTGCACAACAGACAAATACCTACATATGTGCACAAAAAGCAAGTATTTGTTTTTTTTCCTTCCTTTGGTTAATTTTGGAACTTACTGTTAAATTTAAAATTTCAAGACCTGTGTTTCTGCCGAAAAAAAGGCAATAGCACATGGAAAGGTTTGATGTACATATGTAAATATTTTTTATTTTTTGCTTCAGGCTTTTACGACTCTTAAATCTTTTGGCCTTCCTCAAAAATATCTGTTGGTAGCATAACTCTAACTTTAAATACCAACAAAACCATATTACTTATCTTCACAACCAAAACCAGCCCCAATAAACATATCAACATTACTACCACATTCTTCAATAATGCACAGATTGAACTGGTCTCTGAAAGTGAACTATTTGGGCTACTAACAGACTGTATATGCCGATCAACTTTTCAGACTGCCATCACTAGAACAGGCCATAATACATGACGATTGTATAGAGAAAAGCCATTTTTCATTTCTCAGGAATGCAGAAACATTATTCACTCCTTCTTATTACTGTTTCTCCTTTATGCATCCCTCATAATGAAAAACCTGCAATTAGGTTCATAGGTTCATACTAGGCTATTTGCCCTAGGGCATTTATAAGCCTAGCCAGAATGTGTTTGGCTTTCGCCACCCATTTTAAATTTATTTTGCTATGTCCTTTTTCGAGGTTAGTATACTGTGCCTCTGTCTAATAGTGACACAGAAGTGATACCCGGGGTAAACCTATGATCTCACATCCACTCATCAAGATTCCTCTTGAAGAGAGTCAATGAGGGACTCTGCCTAACCTGGACTGGGATTTTATTCCAGAGTGAAGGGAGCCTCTGGGTTATGAATCTGTCCCTCCAGCATGTCCTATTTATTTCAGTGCTGATGTTCAAGTCTCTCGAGCGTGGCTCGATGGGATTTGGATTTTCTGAGGTGCAGCATGTCCATTAATTCCGGGTTGGACATGGCTTTATACGTCAGGCACAGATCGCCTCTGAACAGGCGGTATGCCACTGAGTAGAGCTGGAGTTTCTTTAACCGGGCAGCATATGGCATCTGTTTGAGCCCTTTGATCCTCTTGGTGAGGTACTTTTGGGGTCTTTCCAGTTGCTGCAGGTGTCTGGTAAGGTACATCCCAAAAGGGGCATTGTACTCAATTATGGGCCTGATGAGGGATGAGTAAAGAGGCACGATGACCTCCCTGATCTAGATGTGAATCCCTTCATGATTAGGTGGGCTATATAAAATGTTTTTCTAACCACTTTGGCCACGTGGTTGTCAAATGAGAGATTGCTATCAACTTAGGTCCCCAGGTCCCTAATTACTTCTTCTGTACTTAATGGATTACCACCTATGTGGTAATTTGTGGGCACTTTGTTTTTGCCAAAGGGGATGACTATACACTTTTTGGCATTTAGCTTGAGGCCATGGTTCTGGCACCAGTTGTCTGTTTCTATGAGGCCCTTTTGGAGGATGCTTGTGTCGGCTGGAGAGTCGATTATGGCGCCCAGTTTGCAGTCATCTGCGAACTTGGTCAGCCACAGTCCTTCCGTGTTGGCCTGTACCTCCGAGAAATATATACCAAACAAGAGAGGTCCCAGAACTGAGCCTTGTGAGACACTACTTGTAACTGGTTTGGAGTCTGACATGGCTCCAGCAATTCTAACCATGTGGGTTCTGTCCTTGAGCCAGTTTGCAATCCATCTAGTGACATAGGGGTTTATATTTAAGCTGGTGAGCTTATCTATAATGCCCGAGTGGGGTATTGTATCGAAGGCTTTTGCGAGGTCCAGGTAGGCTGTGTGGACCACCTTCCCCTCGTCAATGGCTTTGGTGACTGTTTTAAAGAAATCAACCAGGTTTAAGAGGCAGGATCTGCCCTTAACAAAGCCGAACTGGGTAGGATCCAGTGTTTGTAGGTCCCCAATATCTTTATTTATGAGGTCCATAATGATCCTTTCCACAGCTTTGCAGACCAAGCTAGTCAGGCTTATGGGGCAATAGTTTCCAGGATCCGTTGAGGCACCACCTTTATGGAGAGGGACCACTGTTGCTGTACACCACTCTTTGGGCACATATCCTGTAGTAAGGCTGAGATTGAACGTAGTTTTATGTTTGGGTTTAGCTCTTCTTGGAGTTCATGTAGGACGCAGCCCGGGACACCGTCTGGTCCCATTGATGCTGTGTTTTTTGCTTTGGAGAAGGCGTCTCTTACCTGAGCATCTGAGATGTCAGGGGCAGCACTCTGCTGGGATAGATATTTGCCCTTTGGTGGGGGGTTGGCTGAACCTGTCAGCTAGGATGTTGGCAATGTCTGTGGGTTCGTGTATTTTTGTCATTTTGGACTAATTCTGAGCATATCTGGGAATTACCACCCAGGTTCCTAACATAACTAAAGTAAGCCTTGTGATTATCCTTAGTGTCCTGTGCAATTTTTCTCTCAAGCTGGCCTTAGACAATTTTATGTGTGCCCGTAGTTTTTGCTAATACTGATCAGTGATGCCTTCCCTTTTGGGATTTTGCTCTATCATTTAGTAGCTTCCTCCTTCTATTGTATAGTTTGTTTATGGCTGGGGTCCACCAGACAGGACGCCTGCCTTTGGAGGATTGGGTTTTGGTTTTATTTGGGATCGCATGATCCATGCATTCCTGAAGGTGTTCATAGAATGTGTTTATAAAGGATTCTGCAGTCTGGGCGTATTTTCCACAGGCCCGGGCTTTGAAGGATTCCACCTCAGTTTTGAGGAGTGTGAAATGTGCTTTAGAGAAGTTTTTCACTGTGGTTTTCTGGGCAGGGCGTGGCGTCGGGATGTGAATATCCAGTGAGATTAGTTTATGGTCTGATCTTACCAGTGAGGGATACACTTCTGGTCTGGAGCATAGAGTCCCCATGTTGGTAATGATCAGGTCCAGTATATTTTCCCTCTTGTGGGAGTGGTAACAAGTTGTTCCATAGCATTTGAGTTTATAAATTCTAGGAACCTTTGGGCTAGGTGTTGGAGCTAGAGTAATGCTCCCAGTCTATGTTTGGGTAGTTGAAGTCGCCCAATATAATGGTGTTTGGAGAGACCTTCATATTTTCCAGTGTTCTCAGGAAGGCCGAGTGGGGTTCCTGGGTTTGGGAGGGTTGTCTGTAGCAGGCTATAAACTGGAAGGCAGTTTTACCCACTGTTAGTTGCACATGGATAGTCTCTGATGCTTCGTGCTTTGCCACCAACCTGGAGGTGTGGGTATCTGATGAATATCGATACTCCCCCTCCTTTTGTGGTTCGGTCCAAGTTTTGGGGCCGAAAAGCATGATATGAGGTATAACCTGGTAGTGCTGGGGTGCTCTCGGGAGCCCTGAACCAGGTTTCTGTTACTGCACAGATATCGATGTTCTCCATGCTAAGGAGAGTTTTGAGTGCGTGCATCTTGAGGTTTAGACTTCTGGCGTTGAGTAGCATTACTCTTAGTTTCTTTTCCCTTGTGATACCTATGGAGGTGGGTTTGTCTTTTGAGCCTTACCTAAAAAAGGCACTATGGGGGTAGCAAGAGCCTTTGCCAATATCCGAAAGCCCAGGGGTGACAGGTGCAAGCCGTCCCTAGCGAAGCATAGTGGCTTGTCGAGCATATCATCCCAAACTGACAGGCATTGGATCCCCTTTGAATGACACCAGTACTTAAGCCAATTGTTGAAATTGATCATCTTGTCTTCATATTGTGGCATCATTCTTGGTGAAGGTAAGATGCTACTCAAGGTCAGGGTCATACCGGCCTGGGCTACATGCTCAGAGAGCTCCTTTACGTCTCTTTTCATGTAGTCCAGGGAGGTACGTTTCAGGTCATTCACACCAGCATGGACAATGACTGAGTCATATTTGTACTTGCCTTGGAGTGACCTGAGTGCTTGTGTTATGTGGCGGATCCTAGCGCCCAACAGGCTGCTCACCGTGACACTCTCCTTGTTCAGCCTGGTGAGTGGGACGTCAGTGTGCCTGACGATACAGTCACCTATTACAAGTGTATCGGGTGTGTTGTTTAGTCTTAAGGGCTGTGACTGTTTGGCACACTGGCTTTGTGAGATATGTGTTGCACGTGTTTTGTTTTGGGGTAGTGACTGCTTGTGTGTCTGCTTTGGAGGTCTCTGCTGCTTCGGCAGATCTTTATTTAGAGCCTCCAAGTATGTTTTTGTGTGATTATGTGTTTGGTTTGCTGTCGTGGTAGGTCTATGTGAGACTGGAATTGTAGTGAGTGTGGTTTCCTTCTCCTGCTGACTGGTTATGCCAGTACTGAGTTGAGAGAGCTTAGCCTCCAGTTTGGCTATATGGTTGCATCTCTCACATGTGTTGGAATTTGTTGGGAGGAGGAGAGGGTTGCCTGTGTACATGAGGCAGTTGTAACACTGCCTCAATATTCCCAGATTCACCAGCTGGACCAGAGAGGAGATTGACAACTGACCTTTGGACATGCTAGAATAATATTGGGAATTCCTTAATAATTGAAAACCAGGGCCAGTGGGGAGTGAGGGTGTAGTGCTTTTAATTTTTAGTGCTGACTTATATAATTGCTTTAGTGAGCAAGTGCCAGGTAACTTAAGTGCAATGTGTTACAGGTAACTTAAATGCAAAAATGACAAACAGTAACTTTCTTTCAAGTGAAACAAGGAAATAAGTACAGTAAGCAATGCAGATATCACTAGTGATCCACAGAAGTGCTGAGAAGCCGCGTATTAGGTGGAATTAGTGTTCCAGGGAAATAACAAGCAAACAAACAACAAGCATATAAACAAAGCTAGATTCAGCAGGCCTGGATCTAGTCTATGCTACAGCAAACAAGGTGTACCAATTTCAGTAAGATACAGTTCAAATATTCAGGCACTATAAACCTTCAACCAGAAATTCCCAGCTCAGAAGGGCAGAGTCCAGCCTCTTCTCCCACAAGAGTGCAGACCACAAACCTTCTTAATGTAAAATAGCTGGCCTGAAAGCCCAAGTGCTTAAACCAGAACTAATACACTTTAAGAATAACAGACATTGGGCTCTCAATCAGCAGTTCCCAACTTAGAAGGATGAAAGCTACCTGTCCTGCCACCACAGTGCATGCCACAAACCTTCCTAATGTAAAACAACTGGTCTGAAGCCCAAGTGCTTAATCCAAAAGACTTAGAATGATATCTACACTTTAATCAAGTTACTACCAAGCAGTAATAAATACAATTGAATACTTTAGAGAATGCCTGGATTAGTGCTCAAGTTACACAAACAAAGCTAGATCCAGCAGGCCCGAATCCAGTCTATGCCACAGCAAACAAGGCGCACCAACTTCAGTAAGAAGCAGTTCAGATATGCATGCACTATAAGCCTTCAACCAGAAATTCCCAGCTCAGAAGGGCAGAGTCCAGCCTCTCCTCCCACAAGAGTGCAGACCACAAACCCTCTTAATGTAAAATAACTGGCCTGAAAGCCCAAGTGCTTAAACCAGAATTAATACACTTTTAGAATAATAGACACTGAGCCCTCAATCAGCAGTTCCCAACCTAGAAGGATGTAAGCTACCTGTTCTGCCACTACAGTGCAGACCACAAACCCTCTCAGTGCAAATAAACTGGTCCGAAGCCCAAGTGTTTAAACCAAAAGGCTTAGAATGAGTTACACCAAGCAATAATAAATACAACTGAGTACTTTTAAGATGATGCAAGCCAAAATGGAAAGTTGCTACAAAAAAATCTCAAATTTGTAATATGACAACCTAACAGAACTCACCACTGCATACCTCATAAAATACTCAACAATCCAATATCCCTCACTTGGACATATCATACAGTGGTACACTCCAAGACAATTACAATCAAAGCACAAAAAATAGTCTTTACACTGAAATCTAACTTCACGCACAGAGGTTCTTTACTCAACTTATGTTGATAAACAATGGACTGCCCTCACACCCCACCTGAAACAAGCCACCACCCTCAAAATAATCAATACCATCCTAAAGCACTAAATCTGCTACTGATAAACCCTTGTGCCCCCCCCATTCTCACCTACCATCTAAATTACTAACAAATACTTACTTTAGCCTTGTATATGTTTTCATTTTACTAAATGTAACCTACAGACCCACTTGTCTTCATCAGACACCACATGTCTAAGTTAAGTGTTGATGTTTTATTTATATGCATGTCACACAGGCAAGTTCACCGTGTACATCATTTGAAATTAATTTTCATTGGTTTTGAATTTCTGATGTTATATATCTTGACATATAACTTTTTGTGTAGCGTGACTTCATCTGTGAAATTTTTCTTCCCAGACCTCCACTGACAATGGGCTATTAACCACTCAGACTATCCTAGTAAACAAAAACAAATAAAAAATAACTCTGCACACCACTCCCGACCAAATAAAATAAAATAAAAATCCCTGGGATGCCCAGCTACTAAAGATCTGGCTTAAGGAGACCGAATTAGACCAACAGCAAATCACACAAGCTAATTCATGGCTCCTGCTCAATATATTTTTAAATATTTTTTCGCTGTCATCAATAAACAAAGTTCCATTTCTAGATTAATATTTCTTTAACATCATACAAGATTATAAATTGGAACTTCACAAATAAAAATTTGCAGTCAATACTGACTTTTTAAATGTCATCTTTTGAAGACTTTGCAGGGCACTTTTCATTTTTATCTAGGCACTCCAAGCCTCTCGGTGTCAGGAAAAAACAGCCAGACTGGTTCACTTCAAAGAAAAGTACATTTTTGAAGCAACATCTTCGGCATAAAACATAAACTGAAAACTGCTTTTTTTAATCAGCTTTAAAGGAATTCCTTCCTGCATTTGAAGTGTTACATTTCCATAGTACATTTCTGACAGGAGAATGCAAGCTAGTGAGAAGAAGCCATTCTTACAAATCATCCGTAAGATGAGCTTCTATTTGTTAAATTCCAGCTTACATTTCACAGAAATAAGAGAGGGAGAGAAGCAGCATTTAAACAAAAACAAATTATTTAAAGAAATTCAAGAAAGCTGTGTGAAGTAAATCCCTTTGTGACAAGATGTGTATCCTCAATCTGCCGTGAGATGAAAGAAATAAATCAACAGACGAAGCTACAATTCCTGAAGATCCAAATTCTCTCAAGTCATGTAGTTCAAATAAGAAAGAATTCCATGTATTAAAAAATAAATTAACGAAGATAAATTTTCTAAAGTTAAAGAATTCAAAAGTAGGGAAGAATTTCAAAGATTAAAACACAGGATTATGCCAGTGCTAGCTCTAAATGGAAATTAGACTCACAACAACTAAATGTAAAAATTAATGCTTTAGAAAATGTATCTAAGAAATAATATCAGAATAGTTCGTTTGAAAGAGAGACTAGAAAATAAGGATGTTATAAAATTCCAACAAAGCATCTGCCAACACCAAATTTGCCCCTAAACTAAGGAAATTTCTTCAGACGTTACGAGTGGGATGGAGTGAGACAGGAGTTTAAAAATAGGGTTGAAATGAAAGAGGGAAAAATATGGTTGAGAAGTGGCAAGAGTTATTTAGGGGACTGACAGAGGCTGAAGTGTTACAAAATGGGGGGGGGGGGTCCTTACAGAGCAGGGAGAGGTGCAAGTACAGAGTTCTGGAGAGAAAATAGGGGAGTGTCTGGATAGTGTTCATAAGTTTGTAAGGATTGCTGTTAGGCAACTGTTTTTGATGACAACTCCAGAGCATGGAAACTTTTGGCATGGAGACTTGGGCACCAGAGGGTGGATGGGGATTTTTGTTAAGCATGGGCAGTCTATGGCAAGAGGGGCCAACTAGAGATTCTGTGGAAGTATTAGAGATATTCTGGAAATTTGATGAGGATTTTTATAATGCGCAGGAGCATGGAAGGCAAGAGGGGGCACTGGTGAAAATATTTACGGAAGACTTGGGTATGCCGAGGTTGGCGGCATACGAGGCTCAACTGGTGGTTAGGATGGAAGCGGATGAGATAGGGGCAGTGATGTGTAGCTGGCCTATGGGCGGGTCTCCAGGAATGGATGGTGTTCCTGTGGGGGTCTGGAAGCTGGAAGGGAGGAAATTATGAGGATCTGGAAGCTTTTTTTTTTACATTATTTTGGACAGAAGGAAGGCACTCGCATCATGGAGGGCAGCTGTGGTTGCTGTAATACCTAGGGATGGGAGGGTGGCCTAATGGTTAAGATGTTTGCCTTACAAACACAAGGTGCAGGGTTTGAGTCTCACAAGGGATAATTGGCTAGGCTTAAAATGGCTCGCAAGGGCAGTTAGCTTGGTACTAACCTATGAACCTATAAAGACGGTACAAACCCATCAGACCTGGATTCACGTGGGCCCATTTCAATTTTAAATCATGATTGTGGAGTGTCTGTATTTACAGTAACTGTAACAATGGTAAAGTTATTTCTGGGCTTGATGGATATGGATTGATGCGGTTTTGTGGAGGGAAGGCAAACATATGGCAACATTAATACAGTGGTGATAATCCAAAGGGAGCAGGGTGTAGGAAGATGCCACTGTTGTTAGGAGCTCTTCATGCATTCAACAGAGAAAGCTGTGATTTAATCAGTGGAGCAATGGAAGCACTGAATTCCCTGATACAACATTACAGTAAATTAGGAGGATATATGATAGACTGAAGGCAAAAAGTTGGAGGCTTCCTCTCTGATAAACTGTGTCTGAAAGGAGGAACAAAGCGGGGTGTCCTCTTTCCACTTTGTTATTTGCATTATATTTACAGCCACTAGCAAAGAAAATAAGGACTCAGAAATTCAATGATATAATCAGTATGGTAATCAAGAAAAGTTGGCTTTATTTGCAGATGATGTTATTTTGTACCTGATAAAACCAGAAAATAACATCTCAGTGTACTGGAACATTCTGATACAGTTTCAAGTCTTCTGAGGCTATAAAATTAATGAAGACAAAAATGATATAGCTGTAAACTATGTACCTATGCATGAATTGGTGCAGCAATATCCATATTTATGGGAACATGACAATGAAGAATGTGGGAGTATGGGTTAAAAAGGATTCTGTTACGGCAGCTAAGGATATGTGAGAAGGCACTTAAAATATAATACCACAACTGAGAAACTGAAAGCTCCTGTTTATGTATATGGATAGCAAAATACAAGCAGTGAAAATGTTTTAATGCCTTTAATTTTATATACAGATCAGGCCTATTTTTATCAACCATAGGAGAAATTGTGGATGTAAATAGTAAAAGTTGAAGGATTTTATTTGGAAGGAGAAAAGGCAAGGGTCAAGTGGAATAAGCTGATCCTTGCAGTACAACAAGGTGGTTTAGGATTACCCGATTTGAATGAATATCTTATAGCTACACAGTTAAGGCTTTTATACATAATACAAGCAGAAAGCTATAATTAAAAGTGGCAAGGATGATGATGAAGCAAGAGGGAAATTCAAGAAATAAGGAGATAGTTGGATTTTGGATTCTAACAGAAAATAACAGCCAGAGTATTATGTTTATAAAGTAGCAGAAATACTCTAAGAACTAAGCCAACACGAGAATGGAGGAAGGAAATTCTTCTGATAGGGATGACTGCAATTAGGGGTACAGAGAATAGGCAAGCAGGGACTGGAATTTACTGGGAAAAATGGCAAAGGAACCAAGGCATTCGGATCAGATAACTAGAGAGAACAGTAACAGAGTGGGAAGATCCAGAACCGAAGCTGCTGTCATAAAGGGATACTTTGTAGGGCATATAAGACATTGCACAGTGACTATAGGAATCACTCAAAAGAAGTTAGAAAGAATTGGGAAGACAGACTGTATAAGCAATTCACAAGGAAACAATGGGAGGACATATACACAGCTTTGAAATATGCAACAAAGTCTAGAATATTTAGGATTTTTGCTTGGCAGCATTTGCATTTTATACCCCAGACAGATTCCAAAGAATTTTTCCTCAAGCAAATGTTGGCGGTGCTATGGGGAACAGGCAAGTCAGAACACATGTTTTGAGAGTGCAATGAGTTGGCAGACTTTATAAACGCCTTAAGTCCTCTGTCAGAAATATTGTGTAAGCAAATGGGCAACTAAGGAATTTTTTTTGAGCTGAGACACAGGATCTGAACTGCCTAGACAAAGTAAGGTATTCTTAAGTTTAATTCTGGTAGCTGCCAAAAAAGTAATCATTAGAAAATGGAAACCAAAGTCTAAACCAACTGCATTTGAAGTAGTGCGTAGTAGCATAGATAAAAGAACTAGAAGAAGAATCTTCAGGAAAGGGTAGGTAAGTTTCATAGAAAAATATGAAAATAGTGGGAGCAATACATTTTTATTTATTTATTGCATTTGTTAACCAGGAAAGTCTACTGGGCCTAGGTGAGCCCATTTTCAGTAGAGGCCCGGGAGAAAAGCTCCACATAACATTAATATTACATACAAGAAAAAGCACAATATACAGTCTTTAATGCATGGAAATAAATATTAAACACAATGGTACAAGTTATTTACAAACATTACACATTAACGTGGTGGTGCTGCGGTAGCATTGTTGCCTCACAGTAAGACGCTGTCCGGTTCGATTCTCAGCTAGAGCGTCTTCTGCGTGGAGACATGCGTGAATGGGCGATCGCTGAAGGTTGTGCGTCAGGGCTGGTAACTCGGCACGTAAAAATCAACTACCAATCATTAGCGGACCGGAGTTCCGCTGTGGTGACCCCTAACCAGGAAAAGCCGAAAGACACAACAACAACACATTAACATTGTACACAATTTCATCATTGAGGATGGCATTAGTCAGGTAGGGTAGCAGTTTTGATTGTTACTTGTTGGAGTTTTGTAGGCATAAGCAGTTAAATTCAGCAAGTCAGACAGAGCTCCTAAGCAATGACATTGTAGAGGGATATAGTAGTGGATCAGGTGTTAGGAGATATTATTTGTGGCATAAGTACACTGCCAGAGAGAAGAGAGGTGCGATCTGAGAGACTTCTTAAAGAGAGCAGGATTACTGATTGTTCTGATAGAAGGTGGGAGAGCATTACATAGTTTTAAGACGGTAAAAGAGTACAGCATTTGACCAGCTGCAAGGTTAGGTTTTTCAACTTTCATCATCATTGTGTTTTTGGGAGGAACATTAGAAGTTTGGTTTTATTGGGATTTAGAGTGAGATGGTTGTTTGACATCCAAGTTCGGTTGAAGTGAAAGCATTTTGGGTAAGACGTTATAGGTCAGACATAGATTTGGCAGTACAGAGGATTGTAGAATCATCTGCATATTGGATAACTGTGCCATGGGTAAGGGTGGTGTGGAAGTTGTTATTGAATATACTGAAAAGGAGGGGACCTAGTACAGATCCTTTAGGTACACCTGTGGTTGTGTTGAGAAAGGAGTGTTGCCATTTGGCAGACTGTTGCCTATTGGTGAGATAGTCTGAGAACCAGTTTAAGGTATGGGGGTGAGAGACCCAAGTTGGTGAGTTTTGTGAGCAGAAGGGGATGTGAAACTGTGCGTAAGGCCTTAGAGAGATCTAGGAACAGTGAGGAGACTATATAACCGGCATTGCGAGCCCTGTTTACTGTGTCCATAAAGGATATGAGAGCTGTGCAGGTAGTATGACCTGGCCTGAAGCTGTGCTGTGTTGGGGAAAGAATCTGGTTTTGGACAAGATAGTTAAGAAGTTGAGTGTGAATAAATGTTTCTAATATTTTAGAGATGGGAGAGAGGATAGCGATGGGTTGGAAATTTGAGATTTCAGAGTTGACACCTTTATAGAGTGAAAGAACAAGTGCTTTCTTCCATATATTTGGTATACTGGACTCCTGAATAGATCTATTGAGGAGTATGCTGATAGGATACGCAATGGCACAATACACAAAGCCGAACTGGGTAGGATCCAGTGTCTGTAGGTCCCCAATATCTTTATTTATGAGGTCCATGATGATCCTTTCCATAGCTTTGCAGACCAAGCTAGTCAGGCTTATGGGGCGATAGTTTCCAGGATCCGTTGAGGCACCAACTTTGTGGAGAGGGACCACTGTTGCTGTACGCCACTCTTTGGGTACATATCCTGTAGTAAGGCTGAGATTGAACAGTAGTTTTATGTTTGGGTTTAGCTCTTCTTGGAGTTCATGTAGGACAGCCGGGACACCGTCTGGTCCCATTGATGCTGTGTTTTTTGCTTTGGAGACGGCGGCTCTTACCTGAGCATCTGAGATGTCAGGGGGGCAGCACTCTGCTGGGATAGATATTTGCCCTTTTGGTGGGGGGGGAGAAGTTTGCGCTGAACCTGTCAGCTAGCATGTTGGCAATGTCTGTGGGTTCAATGTATTTTTTGTCATTTTGGACTAATTCTGAGCATATCTGGGAATTCCCACCCAGGTTACTAACATAACTAAAGAAAGCCTTGTGATTATCCTTGGTGTCCTGTGCAATATTTCTCTCGAAGCTGGCCTTAGACGATTTTATGAGTGCCCGTAGTTTTCTGCTAATACTGATCAGAGATGCCTTCTCTTTTTGGGATTTTTCTCTATCATGTAGTAGCTTCCTCCTTCTATTGTATAGTTTGTTTATGGCTGGGGTCCACCAGACAGGACGTCTGCCTTTGGAGGATTGGGTCTCAGTTTTATTTGGGATTGCATGATCCATGCATTCCTGAAGGTGTTCCTAGAATGCGTTTATAAAGGATTCTGCGGTCTGGGCCGTAAGGTCCAGGGGCTTTGAAGGATTCCACCTCGGTTTTGAGGAGTGTGAAATTTGCTTTAGAGAAGTTTTTCACTGTGGTTTTCTGGGCAGGGGGTGGGGTCGGGATGTGAATATCCAGTGAGATTAGTTTATGGTCTGATCTTACCAGTGAGGGATACACTTCTGGTCTGGAGCATAAAGTCCCCATGTTGGTGATGATCAGGTCCAGTATGTTTTCCCCTCTTGTGGGAGTGGTAACAAGTTGTTCCATAGCATTTGAGTTTATAAATTCTAGGAACCTTTGGGCTAGGGTGTTGGAGCTGGAGTAATGCTCCCAGTCTATGTCTGGGTAGTTGAAGTCGCCCAATATAATGGTGTTTGGAGAGACCTTCATATTTTCCAGTGTTCTCAGGAAGGCCGAGTGGGGTTACTGGGTTTGGGAGGGTGGTCTGTAGCAGGCTATAAACTGGAAGGCAGTTTTACCCACTGTTAGTTGCACATGGATAGTCTCTGATGCTTCATGCTGTGCCACCAACCTGGAGGTGTGGGTATCTTTGACTAATATTGATACTCCCCCTCCTTTTGTGGTTCGGTCCAAGTTTTGGGGCAGAAAAGCATGGTATGAGGTATAACCTGGTAGTGCTGGGGTGCACTCGGGAGCCTTGAACCAGGTTTCTGTTACTTGCACAGATATCGATGTTCTCCATGCTAAGGAGAGTTTCGAGTGCATGCATCTTGAGGTTTTGACTTCTGGCATTGAGTAGCATTACTCAGTTTCTTATGCCTTGTGACACCTATGGAGGTGGGTTTGTCTTTTGAGCCTTGCCTAAAAAAGGCACTATGGGGGTAGCAAGAGCCTTTGCCAATATCCAACAGCCCAGGGGTGACATGTCGAGCATGACATCCCAGGCTGGCAGGCATTGGATCCCCTTTGAATGACACCAATACTTAAGCCAATTGTTGAAATTGATCATCATGTCTTCATATTGTGGCATCATTCTTGGGTGAGGGTAAGATGCTACTCAAGGTCAGGGTCATACCGGCCTGGGCTACATGCTCAGAGAGCTCCTCTATGTCTCTTTTTATGTAGTCCAAGGAGGTACATCTCAGGTCATTCACACCAGCATGGAAAATGACTGAGTCATATTTATACTTGCCTTGGAGTGACCTGAGTGCTTGTGTTATGTGGCGGATCGTAGCACCCGTCAGGCAGCTCACCGTGACCTTCTCCTTGTTCAGCCTGGTGAGCGGGACGCCAGTGTGCCTGACGATAGCGTCACCTATTACAAGTGTATAAAAATAACACTGCAAGCACTCAAAAAGATACCAATAATCCCAAAAAGGAGTGCAGGAAAGTCAAAAAAGAACTCCCAAAACCTTCGGTGACTCTTTATAGCCGTATTTAATGAAATGACATAAACTTCACGGACCAACCTGTTACAAGTGTATCAGGTGTGTTGTTTAGCCTTAAGGGCTGTTACTGTTCGGCACACTGGCTTTGTGAGCTGTGTGTTGCACGTGTTTTGTTTTGGGGTAGAAGTTGCTTGGGTGTCTGCTTTGGAGGTCTCTGCTGCTTAGGCAGATTTTTATTTAGAGCCTCCGAGTATGTTTTTGTGTGTTTATGTGTTTGGTTTGCTGTCATGGTAGGTCTATGTGAGATTGGAATTGTAGTGAGTGTGGTTTCCTTCCCCTCCTGACTGGTTACGCCAGTACTGAGTTGAGAGAGCTTAGCCTCCAGTTTGGCTATATGGTTGCATCTCTCACGTGTTGGAATTTGTTGGGAGGAGGAGAGGGTTGTCTGTGTACATGAGGCAGTTGTAACATTGCCTCAAGATTCCCGGATTCACCAGCTGGACCGGAGAGGAGATTGACAACTGATCTTTGGACATGCTAGAATAGTATTGGGAATTCCTTTATAATTGAAAGAAAGGGCCAATGGGGAACAAGGTACTCAAGGGGAGTTTGTGAGGGTGTAGTGCTTTTAGTTTTTTAGTGCTGACTTATATAAGACAGGTATGCAAAACAAACAAGTCAGAGTACCTACTGCCTTTTCTTATTGTTTCTGTAGACTTGCATATCTCTGAAATCAAGGCCAGCCCTTTTCATCATACTATTGGCTATCCACTTTTCTGGTCTATTCTGATCTTACCCAAACACAAGAACAACTGCGGCCTAATCAGGGCCAGCCCTTTTCATTATAACCTATAAACCTACTGATAGTCTTCCTTTATCTGTTGCCAGCTACGCTCCCCCTTCCTTCCCCCAATTTCCACCCGGCCCCAGTGGTCCTACCTTTATTAGAAACAGTAACCCCTCCCACCCTTCAACCTATAACATCACCACACCTGTACTTCCTCTTACAACTTCTCACTACTATCCCTCCTACTCAGCTAATATGTACAAGCACACCATACCTATACTCACTGCATGCACACTCCTTGCATACATCACATCTTACCAAACCTCCACCATTCCCGCACTCAACCACTACCACTGTACCACCACACACACCACCACTCATATCCCACCTCTACTCTACTATTCTCTCATCAGGTCAACAACCTTCCCAATACACCCTCTATATAGACTACAGACCACAATACCTAAACTAAAAACAACCCCACAACCTAACATAACCCTGCCACTATACCCATTACCCACAGAACACAATCAAAAAACTTCCCTTATAAGCAAGCATATACAGAAATTGATAAAACTAATAATCTCAGCCATATCCAACCTAGCACTCAGTGGAAACATCCATCCCAATTCTGGTCCCTCTATCTCCAACCCCTCCCCTCAGAATCAGACTACAAACTACATCTCCCAAATCACAGCCAATAGAAAGCCAACCAACCTCCTTCTGATGAGCCTAAATATTAGAAGTATATGCAACAAGGTGCATGAATTCCATGCCACTATAGACTTCTACTCCCCTGATGTAGTGATCCTTACAGAAACATGGTTAAAACCACACATTACTAATGAGCAAATCCTCCTTACCCATTACAATATACTAAAAGTAGACCGACTAAACAAAAAAGGAGGTGGTATAGCAATAATATTTAAGCAGCATCTAGACATCCAGATCTTAAAGTTAGCAGCTCCCCAAATAGGTAAGGAAGAAATAATATATACCAACCTTAAAATAAACCAAAATAAAACCCCACCACCTACCCCAAGAAACTTTAATTCTAGGAGACTTCAACACTGACTGGTAATCCTGCTCTAGCAACCACCCAACCCATCGTGTAAATCTTCATGGCTTCACCCAACTAGTCCAGTCACCTACTAGGATAAATAACTCCAACAAACACACTACCCTCGATTGGATACTAGTCAATAAGAGCCCCCAGTCATATATAGCAAGCTGCTTATCTGACAGCCTCAGTGATCACTCCCCAACCTTCCTACTAAGAAAACACCTTTATAAAGCAAAACCAATTATCTACCATCAAATATGCAAAAAAAACTAACTTCAACCCTCTCTCATTCAGCTCATCCCTAAAAGACTAACTGGCAACCTCTAAAATACCTCAAACTAGATGACGCAGTTGACTATTTTAGTAAAACATTCCTAAGCATCATTAATTACCACAACCCCCATAAGATGTTCCCAAACAAGAGCTCAACAATCCCCAATTGCTACAAAAAACACCAAGTTTGAAATGAAAAACAGGGATAAAGCGTGGGACAACTGGGGCAAAACCAAAACCCCCTCTACTAGGCAAAAATTCCTAGAACTAGGCAATAGAACCAAAAAGCTTCTAAAACAGGACAAAATCCAATACTACCAGTATGCCCTTACCTCCTCCCAACATAACCCCAAACAATTCTGGTCCTCAATAAACTCCATCCTCCACCCAGGTAAAGTAAGTACACCCACTCCTAACTTAACTCACTCCTCCGAAAATATTGCTACCTCTTTCAACAATCATTTCACACAAACCGTATTATCACTAGCCAGACAACACAACCTCCCCCCATAAACCCACACCATAAACTAGAACTAACAATCTCCCCACTAGCTTCTCTTTCTCTCCTGTTCCTACCTCCAAAATAAAACTACTAACTAAACTTAAAACCACCAGATTAGCAGCAGACAACCTCCCAGGTGAATACAATCAACTTGCAGCTGACGCTCTAGCCTACCCTGTATCACTCTTAATTAACAGATCTCTGTCAGAAAGTTATGTTCCCACACTATGGAAAGTCTTGCACATAATTCCCCTACACAAAGGAAGCCCCTCTACAGATCTAACCAATTACCGCCCCACAGCTATTCTCTCGCCACTCTCCAAAATACTAGAGAGATGCATTCATTCTCAAGTCTCAGATCACCTCTTTGCTAACAACCTCCTCTCTAACACACAACACAGTTTCCGACCTAACCAGAGCACCACCACCGCCTTACTCTCTTTCTCTAACACTATCCTACAAAATAAAAATGCAGGTTATCTCTCCTCAGCTACCTTCCTAGACCTCCTTAAAGCTTTCAACATGGTCCCACACAAACAACTCATCTCTCTTCTCAACAACCTATCCTTCTCTCAACCAGTCATCAGCTGGTTTCAGAGTTATCTATCTGACCACCAACAAGCAGTTGTTTGGCAGGACAACCTATCCCCCCAACTACCAGTCTCTATAGGAGTTCCCCAAGGGTCCATCCTAGGACCCCCTACTCTTCACTATTTTCACCAATAATCTAGCCTCAGCCACAACACATGGCACACTCATACAATACGCAGATGACAACCATCATCTGCACAGCCCACTCCCTACCAGAACTGCAAAAAGTCACACAGGAAGCATTTTCTATTGAAACTTGTTTATCCGATGCCCAACTAATACTCAACCCAAACAAAACAAAATTACTAATCTTCCAACCCACCAAATGTACCCTAGACAGCTCTCACTTTAACATCACAGCATAAGACACCACTATCCATCCTACAGAACACACCAAATTACTAGGAGAAGAAATAGACAAACTGAACTTTGACATTCACATTTCCATGATCATTAAAAAACTAGGAGCATTACATAGAAATCCGCAACTACTGACCAAAGCAGCTAAACTTTTGGTAGCAAATTCTCATCTTATCTCTACCCTACTCTACGCCTCTCCAATATTTACTAAACTTAGACAATGCAATCTAAATAAGCTCGAAACCTGCTACAACAAAATCACCAAATTCGCCACAGGGGCTTCCTACCATACTCACAACTGTCTCACTAGCAGAACTGGGCTGGCTAGAGCTCCACCACCTCCTTCAATGGTACCAAATCACAGTCGCCCACAAACTAATAAACCAACCACTAAAAGTCCATCCCTCCAGAATCTACTCCAACCCTACATAACCATGAGGCCACTAAGATCCGGCCACAAAAACCTCCTACAGGTTACAAGAGCCATTAACTCTGCTGGAGAAGCATTATTCTCCTGCACTATAGCCAAACTCTGGAACTCCCTCCCATCCTCAATTACCTCTGTAACTTATTGCACCCACTTCAAATCCTTACTAAAATCACACTTCAAAACTTGCCAGATATGCCCTTGCAAACCCCCCCCCCAATACCATCCACTCCACCCACCCACTACCTCTCTCGGCCCACTATCAACAACCTAGGGAGGCTGTGTTGTCTAGCTAGTGATAATACGGTTTGTGTGAAATGATTGTTGAAAGAGGTAGCAATATTTTCGGAGGAGGAGTGAGTTAAGTTAGGAGTGGGTGTACTTACTTTACCTGGGTGGAGGATGGAGTTTATTGAGGACCGGAATTGTTTGGGGTTATGTTGGGAGGAGGTAAGGGCATACTGGTAGTATTGGATTTTGTCCTGTTTTAGAAGCTTTTTGGTTCTATTGCCTAGTTCTAGGAATTTGTGCCTAGTAGAGGGGGTTTTGCCCCAGTTGTCCCACGCTTTATCCCCGTTTTTCATTTCAAACTTGGTGTTTTTTGTAGCAAATGGGGATTGTTGAGCTCTTGTTTGGGAACATCTTATGGGGGGTGTGGTAATTAACGATGCTTAGGAATGTTTTATTAAAGTAGTCAACTGCGTCATCTAGTTTGAGGTATTTTAGAGGTTGCCAGTTAGTCTTTTAGGGATGAGCTGTATGAGAGAGGGTTGAAGTTAGTTTTTTTTTGCATATTTGATGGTAGATAATTGGTTTTGCTTTATAAAGGTGTTTTCTTAGTAGGAAGGTTGGGGAGTGATCACTGAGGCTGTCAGATAAGCAGCTTGCTATATATGACTGGGGGCTCTTATTGACTAGTATCCAATCAAGGGTAGTGTGTTTGTTGGAGTTATTTATCTTGGCAAGCTTGCCTACTCATGTTCCCAGCTACCTACCACATAATACTAACTTCTTGTAGCAACAACTGCTAATGGCTGTTATGTACTTCAAAAACAAATTGTATCAATTGTTCATTGATGAATCTCAACTACATTTGTAACCATGTTTAGTATATGTCACCATATTTTAACACTGTACTATGTTCTACAGCTGTTTTCTTCTAGTCTTGCGTCCTTAACTGGACTACTGTCTATATTTAAATGCTATGTTTTTTAACTGTATAATGCAAATAATACTTAATGTGGAGCTTTTCTCGCCAGGCCTCCGCTGAAAACAGACCTGTGCCCAATCGCACTCTCCCGGTCAACAAATGTAAATAAATAAATAAATAATTTGCCACAGTTAACACTGTGTTAGAAAGGCTGTGATGATGGTAAATGTGAATACACATAATAGTGACCGTGTTATCATTCATTATGAATTTCATTAAATAAATCATTAACTTTAATCAACAGCACTTACCAATGCATATGGCTGATGACCTACAAAGAACACTGTATTCTGATTTAGAGTTCAAATCTAGCTGTAGACGTGCACAGCTCAGTAAAAATGAAGATGGGTCTGCACATGTCTCAAGAGCCATTCACACTGAGTTTACAAACTTACAACCTAATTAATCTCAATGTAGTAGGGCTTGGCTGTCTTTTAGTCTGTAACAATTATGTACTTTCCCTATTTCTGACCATAAAGAATCATCAGAAAACAGCAGAATCACCACTCTATAAATTACAACCCACTATCTTCTAGTTCCTACAGTCTGGGGTATTCACAAACATGTGCAATTCCATAAAAGGGATGTGCACTCTGTCCAGTATGCAACCTAGAAAGTATTGCCATTCATAAAAGCAAATTTTACCACAGTTCCACCATAACTGTTGGGGTGCTAGCTGCTTCAGTTGCATAGAAGAATAAAACCCTGACCACAGCCCAGCCAATCCAGGTTCAATTAGTGTCTTGGGTGACTGACTGAGTGGCAGTGGAGGCATGGGAATTACCATCTCAAGGGCATTCCACACCATCTCTGGTGCAGGCTGCGTACATGTCAAAAAAGGGGGCATAGCCTTAAGAGGGATTAAGGTACAGGCTTTGACTGAGTTGCCAAATAGACAGGGAGATACATCAGCACATCTCCTGCATGCCTGCCCTCTGGACATAAGCAAGAGACTGCATGAAAGGTGAGAAACAGGGTATGGCACAAATGAAAAATCCCATGGCACATGGGAAGTTAGCCAAACCCCCAAAGATGCCCTTAGGCTCCGTGAAGGCCCCAGCCAATAAGGAGAAAATCTGGGCATATTGGAGAAGGGTGGTAACCAGTCAATGGATGTGGAGCATTGGGAGAGGGTGTCATAAAATGAAGCAAGGGAAACTACAATAAATAAATATTTCCTGGGATGCTGCAGCAGCTTGCAGATCTAGTGAGGCGTATCAGATTACTTTAGTCCAGCTTGCAATTTATTATGGTCTATGTGTATGCTGTCAGGCTTCTAATCCATTTCCTCCATCTTCATGCTTCCAGAGAGATCTGCTGCTATCCAATAATGTTGGTCCACAGGTACTGGGAACATTATTCATAAAACTTTGTCGTCATTCACTGATCGTGCATGCATATCTGTACATGGCAATGGAGGGTGTGTGCGCTCTGGGACATCACATCTGGATGGTTGTGCCTCACGTTATGGCAAGGATGAGTTGCTGATGCTGCAGACCATACACATTTGAGTGCACTGGTGGATCCCACAAAATGCCTCCTAAGACTACAAAGCTTTTCTCTTCGGCTTAATTTCTCAAAGTCTTTTGGGTTTCTAATACCATGATGGGAATGGACCCCATTCCTACGCCAAAGTAAGATTAAAGTCCATGAAATTAGTATTGCTTCAATCTTTGGTGTTAGACAAAATTGTTCTTCACAGCACCTGCAATGTACCCAGAAATGACTCCTGCAATTCATATGACATTACATGCATTAGTAGCATATCTAAAAAAAATTTTTTTTTTTTTGAGACCCATTGCTCCTACTAAAATTTAAACTGTCTAGGTATCCTTCTTTCACATTCCCCTCATTTCTGCCTGCAAATCCTGGTACTTTATAACTTTGTGTCTCTCTGTATATAAGACACTGTAATCACTGGGTGCAACAATTTCAATGATCAATGTTTTCTTTTTTTATGTATATAGTCTTCTATCATGGACTACTATATATGGTTTTCTCGCATCTATTTTTTTTTTTTTTTTGAACTGTTGATAATGAGTCATCCTATGTGATATAAACATCAGAATTTTCTATAATACTCTGTGGCTTATGTTTCCAATGTTTCTCAGCTACTTCAATATTGTAATGTTTGCACAATCCTCAAAGCAACAGTCACAGCACATTAAAATGCCTTTCGGTATACAAGCCCTCTGCCATTAGTGTATCACACCCAGCAGCAAGAAATGCAACCGTTTTTAGTTCTGTTTTACAAAATCTGCATTTGTCTGTTTCTCCAATGTGTTCAACAGACTTTGAAAACCAATATGTAAGCAGTCCACTATCCTGGAAAGCCATTATTAACTTTTCATCTTTTGGTATAAATTCACCTCTCCTTAACCACTCCTGGGTCAGATCCTGATCAACAAGAGGTTGTTCCAGGAGTTTTCTACACTTTCTACCTTTACGGCAAATGACATGTTACTCAAAATGGAAATGCCTCTCAGCATATGTTGAATATAACTTAACCCCTTACATACGTTTTGTGTTTGTCATGACGGTATGTGGCTTGTGTCACATACCTGCCTTCAGCACACCCTTACAGTTTAAGATTATAATACAGCAAATGCTGTCTGGCTTCATTTGCTTATCTGCTCAAAAATGGGACACATCAAGATACTCAAATGCACATCTAGTCATCATCTGCACTTCTGCATGACTTGCGTATTGTGTAAGTATCACTTGCATGTACCAGCCCTACACATAATGCAGATCATGCTTGTGAATACAGGGCAAATAATCTATGGTGTATATTAAAAGCAACCAGGTCATTTGCAAGAAGAATCATCTCACAGCATGTTAACAGAGGTGTACTAGTATTCTTAAAATTTAGATTATGCCCTTTATGAACTGCTAGATTAATGAAAGAACAAAAGTTTGCTAAAAAAAAAAAAAAACTACTACTGAAAGACAGGTGACGTCAAATACTGTTATAAATTCAATGTGAAGTCAACATTTTAAAAAAAATTAAATTTGATAATGTACTTTACGCTGATCACCACATTTGTCAGTAATCCTGTATATGAATCAATTTAAAGAAAGCCTATGTGTTATCCCGGTCACAACAAACTTGGTATATAAATTTAAAGCAAGATGGGTCCAAATATTTATTCTCAGAGAGATTCTAAACACATACCCAACTCAAATACTAGAAAGTAACCCCTTTTTAGAAGTCTGTTAACACCCCGCCTACTTTTGACAGCAATGATCACCTAAACGACATGCCTTCAGCAATACTCTAACCGCAACAGGACAAAGATATAGACAAACACTTTTTGAAGATTGTTGTGTTGTGTCTTTCGGCTTATCCCGGTTGGGGTCGCCACAGAGGAACTCCGGTCCGCTAATGTTTGGTAGTGGATTTTTACGTGCCGAGTTACCAGCCCTGACGCACAACCTTCAACGAAGGCACGCCCATTAGACAAACACTTTTTGAAGGTAAACTCTTAAAAAGCATTTCCCAAAGGGAACATCACAAGCTCAGATGTACTTTCTACAGCTGATTTGGTGGTCATGAATAGAGTGCATAGATTACCCACATTACAGTCCATATGGTATTGCATTAAATCTACTTATATATCCTGCATCAAGATTAGCAAACTGATGAATAGCTCACTTGAGCCTAGAATGTCATTGTTCTTCCAGTTCACACCCCTATTTCTTTTCTTGAGCCTCGTTGTTCCTCTCTACTCATCCCTCATCACACCCATTATAGAGTACAACGCCCCATTTGGCATGTACCTCACAAGACGTCTACAACAAATAGAAAGGCCACAGAAATACCTCACTAAGAGGAATACCGGCCTCAAACAGATGCCATACGCAGACCGTCTCAAAAAACTCCAGCTCTACTCCGTTGCTTATCACCTACTTAGAGGTGACCTCTGCCTAACATACAAAGCCATGTCAAACCCAGATCTGTTGGACATGCTACCTGTAGTAAGAATCTTTGTGTTCAACATCTTTATATCCTGTATAGGAAGGGTTAAAATGTGAAACTGCATTGCGTGCAAAGAAATAAGCTAAAATGAGTTGTTTTTCTTGTAAGGAATTTGCTGACCAGAAAGGAATGCACAGATGTTACCTTGGTCCAGGCACAGCCTATCTTGGGACTGACTTCTGACCAGGGAGGAATGCATAGATGTTACCTTGATGTAGGCACCAACTTATCTTGTGTCTGACTTTTGACCATCTAAGGCTCCAGTGAGTGAATTTATAGCCTTGACTGAAATTCCTTGTCTAGTAACCAGCTGCTGTGTATGTGTAGAAGAGGGTATAAAAACCCATGTAAAGTGTACAGAAATTAGACTGCTGACATACCGAGGCCAGTCACTTTTAGATTCGATCCGTTCCGCAGTAAGGTGAGCTTTTATTTATAAAAGTATATATTTGTTTAAAATTTTACTTTTCTTTTAAATAAGAAAAATGGGAATAGGAAGCAGTTGTGTTAGTAAGGGCTGCTTAAATAAAAGGACTGAGGATGAGGAATATATGTTTAAATTACATCCAAAACTTGAAATATATGAAAAATGGAAGAAAAATTATGGGTTTAGTGGTACCTTAAATAGATCAGAATGTCAAAATCTAGTGAGAGACCAGAAACAAAAAGGTAGGATTTCCTCAAGCACAGAAATGGTTAGAAGAAGCTAATAAGAGGTATAAGGAACAATTTTCAAATAAGGGAAGTAGTAAAGGTGCATTTTTGTCCACAAAGAAGATGAACATCTATTGTCTGTCGTAAACCAACAGCCCCACCCTTGTATCCTGACATCACTAAAGACAGGAAGATGACACAGAGAATCAGGATTAGTACTGACAAAACAAGTAGGTGCATGATAGAAAGTTATAAGCTAAATGAATTTTGGGTCCTGACTGGCACCTGGTCTGTGGGAACTGGAACCCCATAACCAGGGAAGATGATAGACCACTTGCCTACAATTCAGACTCATGCCAAAAGCAGGTTTATGGATAAATGGAAGCCTAGGGCAGACTGGACCTGTATTAATAGATGTGTACAAGAAAAGAAGACAACTATTTGCAGAGACTTAAAAATGATTCACCTTATGAACAACAATTAAAAAATGCCTTTTTAAAAGGATGTAGAACTGCAATCAGTAACTTCATTCAAAAACATATGATGAGTATGCAAGACATGCAGAAAAATATTTAGAAGAAAGGAAAAGGAAACTACGGTGAGTGAAGATGGGACACTTATGCTACTGCAAGGTCCGACTAACAGGGGTAAAGGAAGGGGCAGAGGCAGACATTCCAAGATTATGAAGGCAGACAGAAAAGAGGAGAATGTTTCAAATGTGGTAAAAGGGACATTTTGTGAGGGATTGGTCTTCTGAAAGAACTAAAACCACCCGGATCACGAGTCAGCATGACTATAAGATGGTGGTAGAACAAAAGGCTGATGGGCCAGACTCAATAAGGCAGAGTGAAAAGGAAGCTTTTGAGGACATAAATGAAGAGGGTAAGGGAGAATGTGCAGGATGGGAGAATGAAATGACTGATTTTTCAGACGCAAGCTAATATCAGGTTGTTAATTTAACAGCGCTGGCTGTAACTATGCAGCTAGAGGCACAACCGATAATCACACTTCAAGTAGAAGGAAAGGATGTAGAATTTTTGTGTGATTCAGGGACCTCCAGGACCCTGCTAAAAAATTCTGCAGTGCCATCCGATGTAACTTCTGATGACTATGTATTAGTCAAGGCAGCAAATGGCCGCATTTATAAGGAACCACTATCTAAACCCTTATGGTTCACAGACCCTGAAACTAGCCAAACTATCAGGTTTCAAGTCATTGTCTCCAAAATTTGCCCTGTAAACTTATTAGGAAGAGATTTAATGCACGTGTTTGGCATAGCAGCTGTGCCGACTGCATCAGGGATTCTAGCCGAAATTCAAGATGTTATGTTACAGGTGGGGCAGGGTGATTTACACTACTGGTACAGTAATGATCTTGTTGAAACTGGACCACAAAATGTAGTAAATGAGCTAACTAATTTGGCCTTAAGCAAATATGGCACACAGCCGCCAGTGGTAGCTAAACAACTACACTGTACAATGTACTACAGAAAGTATGTAGGACCAGACGACAAATATGAAGAGCAATTCTTTAAACACAAGGTCACAAAAATCCTGTTACAAAATCTCTATTGGGATAAAGCAGGAAATTCTGCAGTTACATGCAGTCTTACGAAAGATATGCAGTTACTTTTTATAATTCTATTGCACATGTCTCTGTAACAAGGGAAGAACAAATGGCATGGTATCTGGTGGGGAGGAAAGTTACTGAATGGGCTAAAATGACGCCAGAACAATTGGCATGTAAAGGAGTTCAGGTACAAAGACTAAATTGGGTCACCCAGGCTAGACCAACAGTGCACCTAGACAGGCTAACGCCAGGTCATTCTGACTATATCTCCTAACCCCGCAGGAAGAATTAAAGTTACAGTCAGTTCCAGACTCCTTATGGTCCCGCGGGCAACATGACATTGGGCTAATAAATCAGCAGGACAGGTTAAAATAACTCCAAAATCCGATTTTAGACCTCAGTATCCATTAAGTAAAAAGGCAGAAGAAGGCATTCTACCAGTGATCATGGCTCTATTACGAGCTGGGGTTTTAATTCCATGCACAGATTCACCATGTAACACACCCTTGTTCCCAGTAAGGAAACCGGACGGGACCTGGAGAATGGTACAGGATCTGCAGGCTGTGAATGCTGCTGTGGTACCAAGGGCTTCTATGGTCCCAGATCCATCGGTTTTATTAAATGATATCTTTCCCATCGATAAGTATTTTTCTGTCATTGATATCAGTAACGCATTTTTTTCTATCCCTCTACAGGAAGATAGTAGGTTTTGGTTATGAGCAAGCGAATATTGTGAAAGTCCTACAATCAGAAATGTCGACAAACCTGGCACAGTTTCAACCAGAGCATGGCTGTCATCTACTCATTTTACTGGCTGCACAAATCTAAATTACAATTTTGTAAAACTGAAGGCTATACCATTTCAAATGCTGGTAGACAACTAGATAGCTGTAGAAAAGAAGCTATTTTACAGGCACCAATGAAAAGAAATGATGTCATTTTTAGGAATAACAAATTTTTGTCGTGATTCCCAACTATGCAGAGGAAGTAAGTTCACTAACTTATTTTCGCACTTCCCATGGCAGCACATGATGCGATAAGGCAATACAGGCATTTACTAGGGTAAAACAATTGATAGCAGGATCTGCAACACTTAGTTTCTGACTATACAAAACCCTTTGTTCAGACAGTAGATTGTAAGCAGGGCTTTATGACATCGGTTCTGTTGCAAACTTATGGGGATAAGTTGAGACCATTAGCTTTTTATTCCAGTAATTGGACACAGTACACTGTGTACAAGCAGTAGCAACCCTAGTTTTGTTTCATGACCTTACCGTACAGCACTCTGTGTAATACTTCTACAGGATAAAGTTACCTTTCTCTCTCCTACCAGACACTTATCCTGCATGACAACATTGTTATCACAACCACACATGACCATTGAGCGATGCACTACTCTTAATCCAGCCACGCTGTTACCTACAGCTGATGACGTGTTTAGACTTAATACACTCTAATGTCTTACCAAGACCAGACCTTAAGGATCAACCTTTGGCAAATTCAGATTGGACCCGGTTTGTAGATGGGTCAGCACGTAAGAATGAGGCAGGTATTACACAAGTGGGTTATGCAGTCACAACTGAGACTAAAGTACTAGAGGCAAAACCTCTCCCAAGAAACCTGTCCATTGATTGCTTTGACCAGAGCATGCACCATTTCCAAGGATAAGGCAGTTACTATCTACACAGATAGTCAGTATGCTTTTTCCACTGTCCATGTCTTTGCACAGCAATGGAAAAATAGGGGAATGATTACGGCCTCAGGAAAGGAAATAACCCACAAGGATTTAATCCTTAGCCTCTTACAAGCTGTCCAACTGACACACAAATGCCAAGGATCCAGTATCACTTGGAAATGCACTAGCTGACAAAACTGCAAAAGTGTAGCCTTAACCTCTACGAGACCACACAAAAGGAACTACACCCTACATATATTTTTGATGTACAAACTTTACAGGTAATGCAGGAACTTAGTACAGTTCAGGAAAAACAGCGATGGGTTAAATATGGGGCTATTCAAAAGCAGGGAGTTTTTGTAAGTCCAAATGATAAGTATGTCTTGCCAACAAACCTTTTTAGGTATGCCTCTGGCCCATCTTATCTCCAGATGCACTGTCAGTAGCCAAGGCTCTTACAAATAACATTATCCCTCATTTTGGGCTACCTACACGCATCTATTCTGATAATAAACCAAGTTATTCAAAAGCTGGCTAAACACCATTGTGCCTACCACCCACAGTCAGCAGGGTTGGTTGAACGCCATAATGGCATTCTCAAAGGCAAGTTCCAAGACACATCAGTCTTGGATAAACTGCCTCTGGCACTCCTGTCCATGTGTACCACTCCCACCTCAAAAGGGGTCACACCATTTGAACTACGTGGCAAGGTCGGTGAAGAGATAGCAGATTACATGAGGAAAATGCTGACAAAAACTAACACTTCTCTAACGAATGATTATTTTTCAGATCAGAAGAACAACAGGATCCTGGAAGTGGAAGCGGGGGAGTGGGTGTGGATTAAAATTGTCAAGAGGAAAACGTGGGCCTCACCGAAGTGGGAAGGTCCATACCAGGTTTTGATTTTGACACCCACAGCAGTTCGAATAAAGGAAAGAAGCTCGTGGATCCACCTGACACATTGCAAAGTAGTGAAACAGTTTGAACTGCACAAAGATTTGGGTTCCCCTGAGGAACACTAATTAGTAGTAATCTTGTTTTGTATAAATATCTGACTATTGTAGCAATGCAAAAAAATACCAGAAAGGAGCAGCCTTTCCCACCAAAGCATTCCAAAATAATTTTGTTGTTAATAAGTGTGATTGTTACTTTTCTGTTTTGGCCAGCTTTATTTTCAAACAAGACTAGCCAAGTAAAGAGAGATGAAAATACGGCCTGGCATCCACCTTTTAATACATACCAAGTTATTAAGTATGCATATGCTCTATCTTTTAATGTTTCAAATTGTTGGATATGCACGGCTATTCCTACTGTACATGGTGGTCTAATGTTAGGTACAGTCCTTTGGGGGCAAATAATACATGGACTAATTTATTATTTGAAACTTCAGAGGTAGCCTTAAAGGACAAAATAGCATTACCCCTCATGGGTCGCCAGAATGGAACTGTATGTTTTCAAAGAGGGGGCAAGATTAAGGTTGGATGGAGTCAGTGTAATGTAAACATAATTCATAACTGTACAATAGATGACACTGTGCAACGAGTTTCAAGCCCATAAAAGTGCTTATTAATGACACAAGTTTCTTTGAAAAAATGTTATCTGTGTATGATCTGTTGTTTAAAGGGCTGCAAGATAAAGGAAATCATTCTGTTCCAGTTAATATTACACTAAAGTAAATGCTTGTTATTTTATCTGTGGTAGAAAGGCATACAAATGGTTACCAAGGAATTGGTCAGGCAGTTGTTTTTTGGGTTATTTAGCACCAGCTATAAGACATACATTTTCTCTTCCCCAAGGTAAAACTGTTAATAAACCTGTTAATCCTGTAGGTAATGTTGATGCATCCTGGATCTATCACGATTTGGCCCATAGTAGCAGCAAGGGCTGTCACACATGGACTTTGATGTTATTTCCTGGGCTGGTATCCTTCCAGCGTATGGGACAGTAAAATCTATTTGGGAGCTCAGAAAACTGTCAAAACTGTTAGAAACTCTGAGCAATGCAACTTTTTCTGCGCTAGAATTGGTGACAGATGAGTTAACTGCAATGAGGACTGTAGTGTTGCAGAAGCAAAAGGAGGTACTTGCGCTCTTATCCAGGAGGAGTGTTGTTCTTTTATTCCAGACAATGAGCATGATATAGACAGTCATTTGGAGATCTTACAACAAGTTTCTGAACTTACAAAACCAGGACAGAATCCACTGACTGACTTTTTCCAAAATTGGTTTGGAAATTGGGGAACAGTACTCATGAATGTCTTAATTGCTGTATGTGTTGGTGCCATTATATTCCTACTGTTGGGTTGTTGTTGCATTCCTTGCATCTGAATAACATCAAGTGTATTGTCTGCCAATGCAACTAAAGCTTATTATTCTGAATATACAGAAAATGAATCATGCGAACAACTGTATGAATAAAAAGTATTACTGGTGATACTAAGTGCTGTTAGGGGGAAAATGTAGTAAGAATATTTGTGTTCAACATCTTTGTATCCTGTATAGGAAGGGTTAAAATGTGAAACTGCATTGCGTGCAAAGAAATAAGCTAAAATGAGTTGTTTTTCTTGTAAGGAATTTGCTGACCAGAAAGGAATGCACAGATGTTACCTTGGTCCAGGCACAGGCCTATCTTGGGACTGACCTCTGACCAGGGAGGAATGCATAGATGTTACCTTGATGTAGGCACCAACTTATCTTGTGTCTGACTTTTGACCATCTAAGGCTCCAGTGAGTGAATTTATAGCCTTGACTGAAATTCCTTGTCTAGTAACCAGCTGCTGTGTATGTGTAGAAGAGGGTATAAAAACCCATGTAAAGTGTACAGAAATTAGACTGCTGACATACCAAGTACTTTGTGGCAGGTCTCCATGCATGTAAAATGAACTCTTTTTTGGCCTACCTTTAGCTGTGTGATTCTTCCAGCATATGTTAAGAGTATTAAAATCTTTTGACACTACCCTTAAAGAAACTCCAGTCCCTATGAGCCACACGTTCCAGGGACCTAAACCTTGCCACCACAATAAAGAGAACATTCTGGAGTGAAGGATTCCCATCCCAGTGACGTCCCATGCTCTAGAACAGACTACCCATTCATGTCAAACAAAGCTCCTCATTAGCTCTCTTTAAGAAAAGTCTCGACAACTGGATGGGAAATAGAAAATTTACCCTGGGATCACTTCTGTGTCTCTGCTAGAGAGTGGCGCAGGAAAATAACTTTCTTGGGTGGCGAAAGCCAGGGAATTTTTTTGGCTTGGCTTATATAGGCCCCTGGGCCGATAGCCTAGTACCTACCTATGAACCTATGATTTATTTTTACCAACTGACTCATCAGCTAGTAATAGGCAGTAATAGAAAGTGCAAAGTGTTATTACCAAAATAACACTAAGACTGTTAATAAAGGATGTCTCGAAGTACAGAAATTAATCAATTCATTTGTCACTTATTCATATGGTCATAGCTGAGAGCCCTACATGTTATTGTGGGTACGGTGTAAAATGCCACGGTGGGAGACAGGAAAATTCATTGTCAATTGTCCATTTAAAATCACATTATACTCGAGATACTGCTAGCAGTTTATTAATTATAAAAACAAACAGCATGTCCATATGTATTTAAGACTTGAAGAAACAAGTGACTTACAAACTGTTGTAAGACACTAGGTGAAGCCATAGATGTTCTTAAAAACTGCCCTTGATATTTGCACTGTAAGGTGCAAGTCTTAAGAGATATTCAGTGTTACTTATATTGCTAGTTGTACAATTAAGCATATATTTCTTTAAATATCTCATAGGTTCATAGGTAGATACTAGGCTATCTGCCCTAGAGCATTTATAAGCCTAGCCAGAGTGTATTTGGCTTCCGCCTCCCTATTAGATTAGCCTACTGTGCCTCTGTAAAGTAGGTCATAGAAGGTACCCTTTAAGATTAGTTTACTGTCCCTCTGTCTAGCAGGGACACAGGAGAGATCCCAGGGGTGAATTTGCGATTTCCCATCCACGCGTCCAAATTTTGCTTGAAGAGGGTCAGCGAGGGTCTATGTCTAACATGAATTGGGATTCTATTCCAGAGTGAGGGGAGCCTCTGGGAAATGAATCTGTCCCTCCAGCATGTCCTATTTATTTTTGTGCTGAGGTTTAGGTCCCTCGAGCGTGTAGCTCTAAGGGACTTGGATTTTTTGATGTGGAGCATGTCCATTAATTCTGAGTTTGACATGGCTTTGTACGTCAGGCATAGATCGCCTCTGAGTAGGCGGTAAGCAACTGAGTAGAGCTGGAGTTTCTTTAGTCGAGCTGCATAGGACATCTGTTTGTAGCCCATGATCCTCTTGGTGAGGTACTTTAGGGGTCTCTCCAGTTGCTGCAGGTGTCAGGTAAGGTACATCCCAAAAGGGGCATTGTATTCAATTATGGGCCTGATGAGTGACGAGTAGAGGGGCACAATGACCTCTCTTGATCTAGATGCGAACCCTTTCATGATAAGGTGGGCTATATAGAAGGTCTTTCTAACCACTTTGGCAATGCGATTATCAAAGGAGAGATTACTATCTATGTTGGTCCCCAAATCTCTAATTACTTCTTCTGTACTTAATGGATTACCACCTATGTGGTAATTTGTGGGCACCTTGTTTTTCCCAAAGGGGATGACTATGCACTTTTTGGCATTTAGCTTGAGGCCGTGGCTCTGGCACCAAGCATCCATCTCTGTGGGACCCTTTTGGAGGATGCTTGTGTCAGCAGGAGATTCGATTATGTCCCCCAGTTTGCAGTCATCTGCGAACTTTGTCGGCCAAAATCCCCCCATGTTAGCCTGAACCTCAGAGTAGTATATACCGAACAGGAGAGGTCCCAGAACTGAGCCCTGTGGGATGCCACTTGTAACTGGTTTGGATTCGGACATTGCACCTGTGATTCTGACCATGTGGGTTCTATCTCTGAGCCAGTTTGCAACCCATCTTGTGATATAGGGGTTGATATTTAAGCTGGTAAGCTTATTTATGATGCCCGAGTGGGGTATTGTGTCGAAGGCTTTTGCAAGGTCCAGGTAGGCTGTGTGGACTACCTTGCCCTCATCTATGGCTTTGGTAACTGTTTCAAAGAATCAACTAGGTTTAAGAGGCAAGATCTGCCCTTAACAAAGCCGAATTGGGTAGGGTCCAGTGTCTGGAGGCTCCCGATGTCTTTGTTTATGAGTTCCATGATAATACGCTCCATAGCTTTACAGACCAGACTAGACTAGTCAGGCTTATGGGGCGATAGTTTCCGGGGTCCGTTGTGGCACCACCTTTGTGGAGTGGGACCACTGTAGCTGTACGCTATTCTCTGGGTACATATCCTATAGTAAGGCTAAGTTTGAACAGTGACTTAATGTGAGGGTTCAGTTCTTCTTGGAGCTCGCTTAAGACACAGCCTGGGACACCGTCCGGTCCCATAGATGCTGTGTTTTTTGCTTTGGAGAGGGCAGCTTTCACCTGTGCATCTGTGATGTCAGGGAGGTGACATTCAGTTGGGATAGGCGTTTGCTCCTTTGGGGGAGAAGTTTGTGCTGAATCTGTCTGCCAGGATGTTGGCTATGTCTGTAGGTTCAGTATATTTTGTACCGTTATGCAACAATTCAGAGCATATCTAGGAGTTTCCACCCATGTTTCTGACATAACTAAAGAAGGCCTTGTGATTATCTTTAGTGTCTAGGACAATTTTTCTTTGGAAACTGGCCTTTGATGATTTTATGAGGGATCGAAGTTTCTTGCTAATACTGATCAGAGATGCCTTCTCTTTTTGGGATTTTGCTCTGTCATGTAGTAGCTTCCTCCTTCTGTTGTATAGCTTATTTATGGCCGGGGTCCACCAGACCGGTCTCCTGTTTTTGGAGGAGTGAGTCTTGGTTTTATTTGGGATAGCACGATCCATGCATTCCTGCAGGTGCTCATAGAATGCATTTGTAAAGGATTCTGCGGATTGGGCTGTATTATCCTCTGGCCCAGGGGCTTTGAAGGATTCCACCTCAGTCTTGAGAAGTGCAAAGTTGGCTTTTGAGAAATTCTTTACAGTGATTTCCTTGGCTGGGGGTGGGACGGGATATGGATGTCCAGGGAAATTTGTTTATGGTCTGATCTTACCAATGAGGGTTTACCTCTGGTGTGGAACATAGAGTCCCCATGTTGGTGATGACCAGGTCCAATATGTTGTTCCCTCTTGTGGGAGTGGTGACCAGTTGTTCCATTGAGTTAGAGTTTAAAAATTCAAGGAACCGTTGGGCGAGGGTGTTTGGGCTTGAGTAGTTTTCCCAGTCAATGTTTGGGTAGTTGAAGTCACCCAATAATATAGTGTTTGGAGAGACCTTCATATTCTCCAGTGTTCTCAAGAATGCCAAGTGGGGTTCCTGTAATAGGGAGGGTGTTCTGTAGCAGGCTACAAACTGAAAGGCAGTTTTGCCCGCTGTTAGTTGCACATGGATGGTTTCCGATGCTTCGTGCAGTGCCACTAACCTGGAGGTGTAGGTATCTTTGATGAATATAGATACTCCCCCTCCTTTTGTGCTTCAGTCCGAGTTTTGGGGCCGAAACGCATGGTATGAGTTATAACCTGGTAGTGCTGGGGTGCTCTCAGGAGCCTTGAACCAGGTTTCTGTTACTGCACAGACATCGATTTTCTCCATACTGAGGAGAGTCTCGAGTGCGTGCATCTTGAGGTTTAGACTTCTGGCATTGAGTAGCATTACCTTTAGTTTTTTTATCTTTGGGTTGTCTATGGAGGTGGGTTTGTCCTTTGAGCCTTGCCTAAAAAAGGCACTATGGGGGTGGCAAGGGCCTTGGCCAGTATACGAAAGCCTAAAGGTGACAGGTGCAAGCTGTCCGTAGCGAAGCAACGTGGCTTGTCGAACATGTCATCCCAGGCTGACAGACACTGGATCCCCTTTGAATGACACCAATACTTCAGCCAATTGTTGAAACTGATCATTTTGTCTTTATACTGTGGCATCATTCTTGGTGAAGGCAAGATGCTACTCAAGGTCAGGGACATACCAGCCTGGGCTACATGGTCAGAGAGCTCCTCTATGTCTCTTTTCATGTAGTCCAGGATGGCACGTCTCAGGTCATTCACACCAGCATGGACAATGACTGAGTCATACTTGTACTTACTTTGGAGTGACCAGAGTGCTTGCGTTATGTGGCAGATCCTGGCACCCGATAGGCAGCTTACAGTGACCTTCTCCTTGTTCAGTCTGGTGAGTGGGATGTCAGTGTGCCGGACAATAGAGTCCCCTATAACAAGTGTATTTGGTGTGTTGTTTGGCCTTATGGCCTGTGACTGTGAGGCACACTGATTTTGTGAGATATGTGATTTGTGGGTATTGTTGAGGGGTGGCTGTTGCTTGGATATCTGCTTAGGAGGTCTTTGCTGTTTAGGCAGAGTTTTATTTAGAGCCTCCGAGTATGTTTTTGTGTGTTTATGTGTTGGGTATGCTGATGCAATAGATCTGTGTGACACTGGATTTGTGGTGTGGGTGGTTACCTTTTCCTCCTGACTGACTGTGCCAGTCTTGGGTTGAGAGAGCTCTGCCTCCAGTTTGGCTGTGTAACTGCATCTCTCACATGTATTAGAGTTTGTTGGAAGGAGGAGAGAGTTGTCTGTGTACATAAGGCAATTGTAACATTGCCTCAAAATTCCCAGATTCACCAGCTGGACTGGAGAGTAACCTTGAAACTGACCCTTGGACATAGATTAGTATAGGGAACTGTTTTTTTTACTGATCAGATTAGGGAAGGGAACTGATTTTTCACTTGATCAGGAAGGAGCAATCGGGAGTGTAATACTTATGAGAAGTCAAGGAGGGTGTAGTGCTTTAGTTAGTGTTTCCTTATAAGAGCTGAGCAAGTGCATGGCTTTAGAAAGAGAATAGAGTGATTACTTTGAGAGTTTGAACAGTTCTAAGGGAAAAAGTGAAGAGCAGACCTTGTGGAGCCTGGAATAGTTTAAACCTGTTTAGGCGACGCTGCTCAGTGCGCAAAACCACGCAAAAAGAGAGTTGTAGGGTTTTAAGAGAGAGATCAAGGAGTTTAGAATTGACCCAAAATGGCCAATAAAACTACAGCTTCTAGGTAGTAACCATTCCTCCAGGGACAGGCAGGCTGTTCAGTGTTAACCACTCCCACTGGTGAACACAGAGACTTCCCTTTAGCCCAAGGAAGCACTGGCCTTCTAGAAACTTCCAAACAGTTCAGAACAGCAAATCGGTAACTGAACTTTCTTAACTTTCAGAAAGTGGGAAAAAAGCAAGATTTTTTTTTCTTCTTTTTGTTGTAGTTTAAAGGTAGCAGAGATACACAAGCAGCAAAATAATCACAACAACATCTCAATAAACATGCACTCACAGAATAATTTCTTGTCACTTGAAACCTTATGTCTGGTTAAAAAATGTTCTAAGTTCTAGGCTGTACAGTTTCCAAGATATAACAAAATTGTTTCTGAAAGTTTAACAAAAAATATAATTTGGGGGTTGTGAGCATTACAATATATTACAGTATTTATGGAAATATATGAATGCATTGACTATTATCGCTGTAAAGAATACTTCTTACAGATAACTGTTCACAGAACATTTACATTTGCTTATGCTTTTTTAAATGTATTTTTCAGAAAATGCTCTGGAATACGAGACATGTATCGGCTGTTAATGGTGTGACATTTCACACACCACATAATTGTTAATGAGCTACTTAAAAAGATTTTAAACTTTACTTTTATTCTTGTATTGTGGCATGGAGCTTTTCTCCTCAGGCTCTGACTGAAAAGAGGCATTCACCCATTTAGACAGTCCAGGTTAAAATATGTGAATTAATAAAATGACATATACAATGAAGTGAAACAATAATACCAATAAAGTAAATTAAAACAATATGAGAGAAAAATAAAATATGTAAAAAAAATAGACAAATGCACACTGATGCAAGTTGAGCATGGTTACTGTGCAATGTTTATGATTGTTAGAGGAATACGGCATATTACACTGAGAAACAGTCTGTGACTAAAGGACAATATAAATGTAGGTGGTTAATTCAGAATTCACAGTTACAGATAAAGGACTGTGAGAACGGAAAGGATGAAAACATTAAAAAAGAGAGGACTGGGAGAAACAAGAAGTTGGTTGTAGACAGGAACAGAGTCATGAAAACAAACAAAAAAAAAGAAATAAGTGGAATGGGGAGGTGAACTAAAATGAAGAGGGTTTAAAGACCTAAGAATTTGTATAGTAACTACTGATAAAGGTATACTGTGTTTTGGATCTGGGGCAAACCACAAAACATATACATTCAAAAGAGGGACCGTGCAACAATACATCATTTTGGGAACTACAGACCTGATTATATTCTTTAACATTTATGATTTTTAGAAATATCATTCTTGACAGTGAGTCAGCAAAGCTACCACATACTTTTGATTAGGCCCTTTGAAACATGATTAATAAAGGAAACACACTAACTTCCTGTTATTCTACTCTGCTGAAATCAAAACATCCCAGATTTAGAGGCATGAGAAGGAAACTGAATAAAAATTACACAGAGATGACATAACTGGAACTTCAATGAGCCAGCCAAGCTTGTTATATAGTAAATCAATAGCTTCATTAACCTATAAAAGAAATATCTGCATAGCACAACACCCATGTTAAATTTTATCAATAGTTTCATTATTCTTTTTAAAATCTATAAAAGAAACATCTGCGTAGCATAATATCCGTTAAATTATTTCACAAAATTTACAAGACTGCCAAGAAACTCTGTGATACAGAACTAAATGCTTCTATCATTCATCCATCATGTGATACAAGTAATGAATCTAATTTGCTTACCAAAATATAACACTCAAAAATATAGGCCCTATGGAAAACATAATAGGATGGCTTCCCTAAGTGGCCTACAGGATTCACTAGTATTCCAGACACCAGGGGTTGTTCTTAAGAATACTAACATATCAAATAATACTCTGAAATATTTTGGATAAAGAATTTAAAAGAAATGATCACAGTGTGGAAATGTTAAATAGCATACGTTTAGCAGCTGTAGCTCAGAGTTTGCAACATGTTGATCATTCTTTTAAAATATAGGTCCTGTTAGTACCGATCATGGCAGCGAGAATACATTTAACAAAATAGTTATAGATTTAAAATGCTTACTTTAGTGACCTCATAACTAATAATCAAAAATTAATCAGCGTCTGTCATTTTATGTTAAATTAATAACTATTTCTAATATATGTGCTATTTAGCTATAACTTACAGCAACAGATATATTAAAACTGTGTACATTTTTATAATTATTTATCTAACGTTTGTTATACTGATAGATTGCATAGTATTGTGCATTTTAATATGAATGTAATTGTGCATAAAACCTCTCACTAACACACTTTTAATGATCAAAACTATAAAGATACCCGTAGTGCAGAAGGATGGAGACCTGACCGGAAACCATGCCACCCGAGTTCAACAAGCAAATCCAGCTTATGGAGTCAGATGGGGGGACACAAAGGAGTGAGAATTTTGCTACTCACCTATGCAGACAGGCAGAGATAGGGATTAATGGAAAAAAGTCACAACTCATAGTGAAAGCTTAGAGCCCCAAACCTGATGCAAGCAACACGGACATTCACTGACAAATAACCCATGCCTTAACACACACAAACCTCAATGCACACTGGATGTGGGAACATAAGTTAGGGTAGGACATAAAAATAAATAAAATCTCCCACGAAGGACAGCTGATCCTGGTCAGACTTTATAACCAGCTGTCAGTATGGCTAATGCCACTCATTTGGCAGGAAAACAATGGATCTAAAGTGAAGGGGAGGGACTTGGTGCTCTGGGCAGGGAAGGCCAAAAATAAATTTGAAAAACAAAAATGCCTGAGCAAATGACTAACAGTCACATCAACTTTATCCTATCTATTCAGGGATTCGTGTAACAACGGTCTATTAATTAGGCACTAGAGTTATGGTGAATGCACTGACAACTATTTCATACAAAATGAGCAAAGCAGAACATTCTGAACGTGTTGCAACTACCCACAATTTGTTAGGAACACGCAAAGATCAAGCTTTTATAAATTACAGTAAACCTAAAATGTAAATAAAACAAGTCCTATCAAAATATTATACTGTTTAAGGTTAACAAACTAATGTGAAAAGAAAACATTTTTATAAAATTAATGTGAATACCTACACTAGTAAGGACTCTGGATGTACAATTCAGTTCAAAGACAAACCACTTTTTTAATAGTACTTAACAATGGCAGTTACAGCTATCATACATCTTTTGTACCCATAAAATATATGCGAACTCTGTAACTCCCTTTACCATAAAAACATGCCATAAGGAAATGGTCATTAAAAACAGCTATAATGTGCGGAGTTTCTGTCGCAGAAATACACTACAGTAAAAGAACTGTATTCTTTATAGATGACTTCACATCACTATAAGAACACTTTGACTGCAGCAATGTGTCTCAATGGTTTCAAAACTACATGGGCTGGAATTCAGTCATTGCATATGTGGACTTTGCAATGCACTTCCATTCTGTGCAAGTTTTATCCAACCATTCAGATTCCTCACATATTCCCAAAACAGGTCAGTTGACTGTGACCTCATATGTACTGTACTTATCTTTGCCCTCGTGGCACTTGCTGTGGCTGTAAGGATTCTAGGACCAACCTACTAACAATTAATATATGTTAAATAAATAAATGATGGGGCGATCACATAAAAATACCTGGGCAGATGACCAACATATACTACCTCAGCTTTATCATATCCATTCAGGGACTCCTATAGCAATGTTTTTTAGTAGTCAGATATTTGGAGTCACAGTGAATGCATTCACACAAACACTATGCAAAATAAGCAAAACTGAAAGGTCTTTGACCACTGCGTTTTAGAGGGTATACAGTGCTGTATAATCCAACCCCATCCTCGCATGATTCTCTCACTGCACAACTTATATTAAGTATACAGCTGAATCAACGGTGCACTAGGCACTGTAAACTTCACGCCGTTTCCTTCTAAGACAGACATGCTTGCCTTGAAGAATTCAACGAGAGGTTACCACTCAAAGGTTCTGAGAATGACTCCAACGTTTACCTGCATATGTATCATTTTTTTGTACTCCCAGTGCATCTTCGCAAACCACATGAACTTTCCGACCACAATTTTCCATAAAATACTTCTGCAGTTGTTCAGTTCTCCTGCTCTTGCCGCTACAAGGTAGCCCGCACACCACCACTAAAGGCATCGTGCTGTGTGTGGCAATCACAATATCAAGTTCAACCTATAACTAACACACAACCACATATCAGAAAAGTTTTAATGCAGTTACAAATGAAGAGTAGGCACAGCCATTAAAACGCGGAACTACAACAAATAGATTTAGTTCTTCTTCCAGGTTCGTGGTACGCAATAAAATAGTGCGTCCACAATTGGTTTGTTATTTCCTATTGTTTAGCCGTCTTAATTCAGACTTATATCGCTACTATGTGTTTGAGAGAGAGAGAGATTATCTGGTTTTATTAATATTCTTTGCATTAACAACTGTCTATATTGTAATTTAAAGAGTAGATAATACGAATAACGAGGCGCACAGAAATCCTTTTCAAAACTACTGAAGACTGACGTCAACCCGTGTCACACCAGTCACTGTCCAGTCTAAGTTGTCTTAAAGAAACAGTTTCTTATTTACATACTGTTGTATGTCTCAGCCTAGTATTTGAAGACATTCACTGTGCAAAATAAGACACTAATCTTATATCTAGCAACACAGTGTGCCTCCTGCTTCGTTACTTGAAACAGTGAATGTCCACGTAATGAAGTGAATGAGTGATATTGGGCTATTTCAAGCTGTAATAAACATAATTAAAATTAAACCCTGACATTTTTATGTCAGTCGCATGAGTAGCAAAACAAGAGAAAATACCTCGGAAAAACTAACTACAACCCATAGTTGAATTATTCAGCACAGGTTTTACATTTGTTCCTAATGCTAAGCTGGATTTAGCTGAAGTATATTTTTTGCATTTGCTTTGTTTCAGTGATAGTTAACACTTCTGTGCTGCATTTATTTCTTTGGTTGGATTTATCACTGTTTTTCAGCCTGCACTTGTTAAAGAAACTTCATCTGTTACTGTACTGCTTTTAGGTTGTTTTAACAATATTCTGATATTTCGTAACCCCCTCTGATACTGCAATAGCTGTTGTGAGTGATTCTGCCAAAATATTTCAAAGTTTTGTAAGGTTTTTGTGTGTTATGAACATTTCTCAGGGTTAGTGAACTTATTTCCAAGGATTCCTGATATTGCAGGAATTCTTACTTCTGTTGTAAAACATTTGTTACTACACTTGAGCTCAAAAGAGTTTGTTTTGCATGGGTAGAGTTCTTTTGCACTCTGGTGGGAGCAGAGAGCTAAATTCAACCCATCCAAGGTGGGAACTACTGGTCGATAGCCTACTGTGTTTTTACCTGATTGGCCTGAGGGTTTAACTTTATAAAAGTCTTTCATCCTATCCAAGTCATATAAAAGCCTTGTGTTTGCGCAAATGCAGTTTCTCTTGCTTGTATATAAGCAAACCTCTCCAGATTAAAATTCTCTATAGGAAATGCTCTCCATAGTCTTCCACTGTTCACAGCTGCTCGAAGAGCTACCAGGTTCTGCACAGGGTGGTACCACTGCAGGTCATCTGATAGTATACTAATAAACACTCTCACTTTGACCTTTAAGTGACTCTCCCTTACGCCTTCCCATTTAGCAATTGTGTTTCTTTGCCTTACTTACCATAGGCTATATTCAGACTTGCTGAATCTAGACTGTTTGGTTTCACTGTGCTCTTAGACCATCCACCTTACATTAAGAGGGCCTCCCTGCACCCTTGTGGCAGAAGTGTGTATCTCAGGACCCATCTGAGCTGGGGATTACTAGAGAAAGGCTTAGTTTGGTAGATGTTTTAAAACTGTTTAAATTTGCCTGTATATAAGTTTCATGTTTGTGCAGGTTTGCACTCAGTTTACTGGAGCTGCTCAAAGTTTGGCAACTTTAACCAGAAGTCTGGATGCATCTGCACTGAAATCCAAGGTATCCACTGAAAAAAAAAAAACTGAAAAATAAGTATATTTTAAGCCAGCACTGTACTTTGTTAACTGTATTTAACTGAATTACTGCTTCGTTTTTGCTGTTTGTGACTACTTTTTACTCTGCACTTTGAAATTGTGTTTCATTATCTTATATAGCATAGGCTACATTCAGACCTGCTAAATCTAGACTGTGTGGTATCATTGTGTTCTTAAACCAGCCATCTTACATTAAGAGGGACTCCCTGTACCCTTGTGGCAGAAGTGTGTAGCTCAGGACCCGTCTGAATTGGGGGCTGCCGGAGAAAGGCTCAGTTTGGAGTTTTTCCATTGGTAGTTGTGTTAAATCTGTTTAAATTTCCCTTTATATAAGCCTCATATTTGCACGGGTTTGCACTTAGTTTACTGAAGCTGCTCAATGTTTGGCCAGAGGTCTGGAGTGCATCTGCACTGAAATCCAAGACATCCACTGGAAAAAAATGAAAAAGAAATATATTTTAAGCAAGCACTGCACTTTGTTAACTGTATTTAATTGAATTCCTGCTTCATTTTTGCTGTTTGTGATTAAGTTCAGCTAGCCAACTTCCTTCCCAAATATCACTGTGATATCCCCTCCTCTGGGCCAGTAATCAAGGAGCCTGAATCCTCACCACTAACACCAGTGAGGGACGTTCACTTGGAATAAAGATAGATACACACAGTATTTCCAGATGCAGCTCTCTGCACCAAGGACAATCTCCCTTAAAGAGCACATAGGAAACACAATCGGTCTGGGGTCTGGGTTTCCCTCTCTCTCTCTCTCTCTTCAAGGCCCCCAGTAAGACTCCCCACTGGCACAGCTGTAGAGTTGAGTCCTCAGCCGAGTGTCCAAGCCAAGTCCTCCACCACCCTCTCTGTGAAACCAGTGCTCTGTGCCCCTGCTCCAAGAAGCTGACACACACACACACACACACACACACACACATACACTCTGAGATTTAATTTGCACACAGAGACACACACACACACACACACACACACACACACACACACACACACACACACACACACACACACACGAAAGGCTGTCACATATTAACTCACTCTGCTACCCTTTGCCCAGGATATAAGGTAGTTACTGCCACCAGACACTCCAAAGCCAGTTACTCGAAGGTTCTTACAAGGATACCCACCTATACTGAGTAAAATTAATAGTAATACAAATGGGACTGTTTGACCAATACAGTAAGGCTTTTAGGAGTGGCCACAGTGTCACTAAATACATATAATTACTCTCAAAGGTTAAAATATTTTCTAAAGGACCAGCCACAATAAAAAGATTAAATATATTTAATAATAAATAATAAAATAACTTGAAAATACTAAATATCTATTTACAATAAACACCAGAGATTCAATCACAAGAAATATTAAAATAATACAGATAAATAGATTCACACAGATACAGAAAAAACGTACTTAACTAATCTCATTATATTTTCTGAACTGATCTAAAGAATTACCATTCCCTGGTTACTTACTAAAGCAAGGCAAGATGAAGTGGGTGAGTGATCTTTCTATGTCAGGTTTCAAAAACAGACTGCTCTGAGACTTCTGTCTTATCTGGTATTAAAACATTATTTCAATGCTGGATTACAGAATGACATTGTATACATCTGGTCATCTTACTTCTGGTTCCCATATTACCCCCCTTTACTAGAAACTAAACCAGGGTCTTGCACATATGTGTTACCATACACACAGATAGAGCTTTGCTAAGATGTGTTATATCTTCTGGAAGCCATAAAACAATTTCAATAGTTCCACCCTTCCAGGGTAACAATTAGTTAACTCCTAAGGACAATGCAGCAGGATTCCTAGTCCTTTTCATAGACATTTTGTCTCTGGCTGCAATTAGAACTGTACGATACAATCTTTATGGCCTTCAAGTAATTTAATTTCATATTATTTTTCAAAGTTAGCTGGACCGAGATTAAACTCTTCTCTTCAAGTATCCTCTGTTACAATATATTAATTCCAACAGTTATTATACAGTCTGACATACAGGTGTATTTCTTTTTCTGCCTATTAGGTCCCACTGTTGGTAAACTTTTAACACAATCCAACATTATAGCACCTTGGGTATGGAGACCAACACGAGGTGTAGTTTATAAAAACAATTTATTACATAAATCACGAACTGAACGGACTATACAATTGACTGTACACATAAACACATTTATGCCATTGGCGTTTTCGTCTCATAAATAAAGACTTCATCAGATGACACCACATATCCTGTTTACCAGTTATATAACCTCAGGTTTTAAAAAGGACCAATCAAAATGAATTAAGACACAATTAGATAGTTGTGATACAAAATCCCTCTCATCAACTTTCCCCAATGAGTTAATGTTATGAATTGTAAAACACCTAACATTTAAAATACCCCATTTCAATACATCATATTAAGTTATAAAACATTTATTCTAAAACATAAATAATTATACTTAAAATACATTGCCAAAATCACATACAAAAGTTAAAATCTTGATTAAAATGTTCATTAAAATATTAATTAAAAATGTTATCAAAATTAGTGCTGAAACACCCTCTAGTGGTCTTCATGGGGAATAACTTGTCAAACACAGTTTATAATTTAGCAGATCTCATCTTTAGTAGTGGAATTATGGATATATTATCATTTAAACCAGGAGAGTTTGCTGCTTCCAAGGTGATTTGCCACCATAGTTCTCTAAATTCAATTTTCTCCTCCCATAATCCATCCCTAATTTCCTTCTTCACTTGTTCCACAACAAAAAAGTGAAATCTGCTTTTTTACATACCTTTGTATACTTATATAAATCATTTGTCTCTTTTTTACCCAAAATATATTTGTGTTCGTATATCCTTCTCCTTAGCCTGCATTCCATTTTTCCAATATAGAAGGATCTACATTCTACACAAATTGCAACCCATGGACTCACAGTTGTAATAACCCGAGCCTATAACCCATCTATTTCTACTCTCAATAAAAATCCTGTCTGTGTTCGCTATGTTTCCACATTGAGAGCAGTGGCCACACTTGTATGTCCCTATCCTCCTTCTGTTCATTGCAATGTTCTTACCCTCATTTTCTAAAATATTCTTCAAATTTTGTGAATTTTTGTATACAGCTTTCAAGGGGTCCTTAGGTCACTTCTCCAAATCTGAAATAGTTACAAATCTATCCCATTCGGAGTTCATAATTCTCTTTGTGAGGCCAGATAGGGCATTATATTCCAGCACTAAGGCTTCTCCATAATTGTGCTCCCGAACAACTTCTATGTTGTCTTGTTCATGTCTATTTGGTCCTATAATAGGCTTAAAATTGCTTTGTCTACCAGCATTTATTTCTGCCTTAACCTCCTTCACTAGGTCAACCGGATAGCCCCTTTCCAAAAAAACCCTTCCAACACTTCACATTTTTTCTGGAAATCTTCATCCGAAGAGGTCATTCGGGTCCCTCGGACATTATTGACCCTTTACTATGTTCTTTTCAGAATGTGGGGGGTGGGGACTATCATAGTGGAGGAAAGAGTTACAAACGGTAGGCTTTCTAAAGATCTTAGATTCAAACCTGCCACTGGATTTATATACCTCAACATCCAAGTATTGCAGCCGTTCATTTGAGAGAGTGTATGTAAATCCAAAAAGTTGGTTGTACTCTTCATATAGCCCATAAATTCATCAAACTTTTTCTAGTCCCCTTCCAAAAAATCACTATGTCATCTAAAAATCTCTTATAAAGGGTCCAATATACTGCATATTCAGAATTTAATATATACCTCTCCTCCCATTTTGCTAATACAAGGTTGGTATACGTTGGGGTGCAGGCTGCACCCATCGCCATACCTTGTACTTGTTGGTAGAATTCACCTTTAAAAAATATAAAATTACATTTTAAAACTAATTCCATTAACCCCACACATATCAACTTCTCATTGTGGCTCAAGCCAATATCCTCAAAAATGATTTCCTCAAACATGTTCATACCTTCTCCATAAGGGATACTTGAAAATAAATCAGTCACATGTATAGTGATAAATATTAGATCTTCTTGAAACAGTTCATGCCTTATTTCTCTCAAAAAGTCCTACGAATCTTTTAAAATAGCTTTCCTTTTAGCCCATAATTTTTTAAGTTTGTTGCCCACGTATTTTGCTAAAGGAAAAGTCTTCGACCCATCTGCTGATACTATCGGCTTCAGGGGTGGGTCCTTTTCATCCTTATGGGTCTTAGGTTTCCCGAATATGGACGCTACCCTTGGTTTCTCCACTTTTAAAAACTTTAACATTTTTTCATCAATTAAACCTTCCATGAACATATCCTCTAACATGGCATCAATCCTTTTATAGGCAATATTTACCTCATTTTTTGACACATTAGCATATTTAACTTCATCCATTAATATTTGATTCATCTTCCCCTCTTATATTATGTTGTCCATCATTACTACTCCTCCCCCCTTATCAGGTTTCATAACCCGAATTTCAGAATTAGTTTTTAATTCCGTTAACACATCTCTCTCATTGTTGGTCAAGTTTGGCCTGTATCTAACTTTACTAAATTCCCTTCTTAACTCCTTTTCAACAACTTTTTCAAAGTTTTTTAACTGGGGGTGTAGTGGGGGGGTTATATATGCTCGTTTGCCTCAACCCTAAATCCATTTCTGTGGAACTTGAAGGTAAGATCAGCCCCAAATTAACTTTTCTAATAAATATTTTTATATCCATTAATGTCTTAGTGAGTTCACCCTTTTTTTGAGGAATGAATTTAAAACCCTTGGATAGTAAACTGAAATGTTCCTTGACAAGTGTTGCTTTGCTAAAATTGTAAATACAAAAAACATCCAATACATATTTGCAATCATCCACACCAATTTCACTAAGGTTGGTTTGGGTATGGGGTATACCATCATTTCTTAGTATCTCCCCCTCCCCCTTCTCCCCCTCCAATAAAAATTTGGTTGTGGATACTCCATTTTTTCATCAATCTTTCTGATCTGCGTAATAGTGGGTACTCACTTATATCATCCAAGTCACCCACCTCATTGTTCACATTATCATTTTCCCTATCATGGTACCCCCATTACCACCGTCCTGCTGCTCATCAGGGTAAAAAACTTAATTCTGTCTAAAATTTCTTGGCTTAGGATAACATGTATTAATTCTGTATTCTTTAGAATCACGTTCAAACGTTTTTTAACTTTCTTTGAACCATTTTCTCACATTTCCTATCAATATCTATTCTGACATTAAAACACTTTTCATTTTCTTCCTTTATGGTAAACATGAAGTCATCCTTAATACATTGATCCAACTCTTCTATTTCATTTTGTACTTCATCCTTTATTCTAATATTTTCCTTAATAATAGTTTTTAAAATTTCTAAACCACAATTGTTAAAAACCTCCAATAAGTCTTTGTGAAATGTAGTATCTATTTGCACATTGTTCGGATATTTCCAAACATGTAACCCTTTGGGGACTATTCCCCCTGCAACATATTCTCTTAAATAACAATTTTCAATATCTAATGTCCTAAATTTCAACATAAGTCTGGACATTTTATTCGGTTTAACATTAAAAGAATCAGTTATAACAGACTGCACATTGTTATTGTCTTTAATTTTAAATGAATACTTTGCTTGTAACCAGTCTTTAGTTTCTTTCAAGTCTTTTCTAAAAGTTGTACCTGCCATTCCTACTGCCTCAGGCTGTTTGTTCTGTCCTGGCATAATTTAAGACATTCCATCATTAACTACAGATTGTTCAGTGCCTCCCCCCCTTAAAACCAAAGGGGTTTGTTGTGAGTTAAAAGTACCAAATCACCATCCCGGACTCTCACTTCACTCCGAATCCCAAGCAAACCACCACCGCCATTATTCCCCAGCATTCTCGGCTGGATAACAGTTCCTCCTTCATGTAGGCGTTGACTTAAAATTGTCGTGCAAAGCGAGGCCATAAATTGGCTCAAGGGAGTCAACAAATCAACCAATTCTGTCAATTGGCCTATCAGCTTTCCTGGCTGGCCCACCTCATCCTGTCCCTTTCCATCCTCAGGCAAATTAACGTTCTCCATACCTCCTCCTCAAATGCGACCAATAAACCAAAAATAAAGAGCAAGGCACCAAAATTCACCAGTAAATCCAATAGTATAGTACCTTGGGTACAGAGACCAACACGAGGTGTAGTTTATAAAAACAATTTATTACATAAATCACGAACTGAACGGACTATACAATTGACTGTACACATAAACGCATTTATACCATCGGCATTTTTGTCTCATAAATAAAGACTTCATCAGATGACACCACATATCCTGTTTATCATTTATATAACCACAGGTTTTGAAAAGGACCAATCAAAATGAATTAAGACACAATTAGATAGTTGTGATACAAAATCCCTCTCATCATCTTTCCCCAATGAGTTAATGTTATGAATTGTAAAACACCTAACATTTAAAATACCCCATTTCAAAACATCATATTAAGTTATAAAACATTTATTCTAAAACATAAATAATTTTACTTAAAATACATTATCAAAAAATCACATACAAAAGTTAAAATCTTGATTAAAATGTTCATTAAAATGTTAATTAAAAAAAGTTATCCAAATTAGTGCTGAAACACCCTCTAGTGCTCTTCATGGGTAATAACTTGTCAAACACGTTTTATAATTTAGCAGATCTCATCTTTAGTAGTGGAATTATGGATATATTATCATTTAAACCGGGAGAGTTTGCTGCTTCCAAGGTGATTTGCCACCATAGTTCTCTAAATTCAAATTTCTCCTCCCATAATCCACCTCTAATTATAGCGAAAGCGCTTATCTTTTTCTGCTCTATGTGTTTTTTGGAATAAAGAAAGAATTTTTGCTCCCATTCTCGTGGTGTATCCTTGGAGTTTTGACTTGGACTTCATTTGCTGTTTTACTTTGCTCTGGGATACTTTGGAATCTAGTGGTAATATTCTACCATTTTGACTGTTTTTCACTTGTACCACTACTTTCACGCTATGGAGAAGGGAGACCTGGAATTATACTACAATCCTACTAGACCATCTGATTTGCTCAATATAGATGCCTTCCTACCACAAAGATACAATCCGTTGTTGACCATGAACTTCTCAGATACTGTGAGTACTAAATTGACACCAAATGTTTCGGAAGTTGACTGAATTAATTTTATGACTTAGTGAAAGAATTAGAGAACAACTTATATAAGTTACAGAGATTATCTTGGCAGAAGAAACATCTACAAGCATGCATACATTTCCAAGTCATACCGAGGGGTATGCGTGTTTTATGCATGCCCACGTATGGTCAACTTTACCCTAACCTGCTAAAGAAATGGCAGGATTTGAACCTGGAAGTAGGTTTTAAGTATGTAAATTTACTATTAGAACACTTTGAACCTATTGAGCATGATTTACAAACTAGAATTGATACACTCTATAAAAGTATAGTTGAACGTTTTAAATCTGATGTTTGCAATAAGAAACTTAACAATTTATCAGTTCAGATTACTAACTACAGCGATAAATTAAAATATGTAAAACAACGTAAACTAATCAGAGATGTCGATGATTTCAGAATGGGGAACATTTTTGTTTGGCCCAGAACCAATGAGCATAGTAACTCACGGTTTGACCGTAATGTTCATTCTCGATTTGAAGAACCGGAAACCGGAAGAAACATAAGTTTGAGTTTGGCGCCTATGGCAGCGACTGCAGTGAACACAGCTGAACAAGCCAATGAAAGAAGACCACAGGTTGAAGAGATACTAGATGTCAGTACACCACCACCTAACCAGTTAGCGTTGCCTCATGCTGACGATCCAGAAAGAACAGGCACAATCAGACGAACCAACGCTCAGTTTCATAAAGCACCAGATGCCCCTTTTCCGATCAGGAAAGATCGTTTTCCCAGAGGCAGATCAACGAGTCGAGGCCCCAGGAAACGGAAGAACTCACAAGACAGGTACGGGCCTCAGAAAAAACATCTGAATTGACTGATTTGGTGTACAATTATTCTAATTATGTTTTATCCGCTTCTGATTTATCCCTCTTAAACCGAGGGTTAAGTTTCATTCCTTCACAACCGAGCCTACAAACAGAAACGTTCATTGACTTGAGACTGTTTGCGAGGCAAGTTGCCATTAAAATGTTTTTTGCGAATAAGAAAACGCTACACATTAATGATGAGAATACAGCGTCTTTTAGGTTTAAACGAAAGAGTACATTTTCCCCTCAATTACCACCTATGGTGGAATGTTTTGTCAAATCTTGTGAAGCAGATTTATACAACTTTTATTCATCTAAGCGAGTTAATAACAAGTTTTGTAACTTAGACAGGGATGAGTTCAATTCACTTAAGGCATTACGTAATGACCCAGATACAGTAATAACTGCTGCTGACAAGGGAGGTGGAGTAGTACTACTCAACAGATCTGAATATATTGATAATGTTGAGCTTTCCCTACATTCAGACAGTACCTATAAAGAAATTGATTTAACACAGGTTATGAATATCATTAAAGGCATAGGTGATAATTTGTATGACATGCTTATGTGTCGCCAGATCAGTGTGGAAATGCATGAGTTTCTGTATATAGAAGAACCACTGATACCATTGCTGAAGGGCTTACCCAAAATACATAAACACACTAGGCCCATACCCATGCGACCGATAGTTTCTGGGAGACAATGGGCAACTTATAATCTCTCCATCTATATAGAAAAGATGTTGAGACCGATTGTAGACAAAATTAACACGATCCTGAAAGATACACAACATCTATTAAGGGATATTCATGAGTTACAACTAGAAGAAGCTTGCATGGGAACGCAGATCTTGGTTACCCTAGATGTTTGCAACTTATTCACCTGCATACCTAATGAATATGGTATGCAAGCAATACGGGCAATAATGGTGAATGCAAGTGGCTTCTCCACAGACAGGCAAATTTTGATTGGTCAATTATTGGACACTGTGTTGAACAATAATGTCTTTATATTTAATGAAAAATATTACTTGCTAACATGGGGTGTCGCTATGGGCACCCCATGTGCAAATTCCTATGCCAACTTGGTATTACATTTCTGGGAAACCAATTTTTTGTTTAATAATGTCTGGATGGAAAAGATAAGCTTCTATAGAAGATTTGTTGATGATGTGATATTATTTTGGACAGGGACATTAGACGAACTAAAGGAGTTTGTCACATATCTAGAAACCACTACGGAGTTTCTTAAATTCACTCTTGAATATTCAACCACTAATATAAACTTTTTGGATGTGAATTTATATTTTAATCGAGAAGGTACTCTAATTTCTAAAATATACAGGAAGGACTGCTGGAGAAACAGCATCCTAGATCAGAGTAGCATGCATCCTAGACATACCTTCACAGGTATAGTGAAGAGTCAATTTTGTAGATTAATGAAGATTTGTCAGGATCAAACTGTACTTGATAAAGAAGCAAGCAACATGGAGTTCATGTTTGTGAACAGAGGATATGATGTGGGATTAGTGAAAAAGATAAGAGAAGGCATGATATCTATATCTGAAACTAATAATGAAAATAAAGATATAAATAAGAATGCAAATATTACTGTTTTAAAGGAGAGGACAATGAGAGAGTATTATCCAAAACATAGTGGCTCTCATTATACAATATATCATAATAACAAAGGTTATGACAACGACAAGGTTGCTTATTGCATGAAATATTCCAATGATAATGCACATATTCGAAAAATCATACATAAACATTGGAATATATTAACTGCTACAGAAGAAGTTAGAATTTTAGTTGGCCCTAAACCAGTTTTTATCTTCAAAACATGTGATAACTTGAAGGATATATTTTCAAGGAACCTAGACAAACCAAAGGGGAATGAGAATAACGTGACTTTAGGCACCTTCCCCTGTGGCTTCTGTAACATGTGCAAGTTTATTACAAAAGATCAACACTATAGATATGCTGAAGGCAGTTTTGAATTTAAACCCAGAGACCACTATGATTGTAACAGTGTTAATTTGGTATATATGGCGAATTGTATATTGTGTCAGGCCTTCTATGTTGGTTTAACCAAAAGAAGATTGAGAGACCGTATGTATAATCATATTTATGACATACGTAAAAATAACGAACTAAATGCCCTAGCCAGACATATAAATTCGAACCCCACACATGAATTTAGGTTCAGGGTCTTACAAACAGTGAACAAGAGTATTAGAATGGGGAATAATATTAATAATCTAGCCAAGATAGAACTGGATTGGATACTTAAGACCGGGGCACATAGGGAGCCTGGCATCAACAACTATATTTCTTTGAAACCGATTTTGGAGTTGAGGTAATGCTTATAGGCCAAGTAATATGAAATCATAAGGACAATCAGCTACTTTATGGAACAATAGTCTAGTTATGATATTATTTATTGAATTATAAAACATCAATTAGTTATTTATTTATTTATTTATTTATTTATTTATTTATTTATTCATTTGTCTAATTAACACATGGAGATTGGTTTTAAACAATTTATGTTTATATCTTATATACTTATAGTAATCAGATTATTGAACATAAGTATATTTTTAAGATTTAGTCTCTCTAATTTATCGTTAACATTGGTCTTTATTAATTAGACTTGTAATAAAATATATTGACCAATGTTTGAATTATTAGAATTTATTATTTAATCACTTTATCAGTGATTTGTAGTATGAATATACTGGAATAAGTTTATGTTTATTTACAGTGGGACTCATTTATACATATTTTTAAGCTTTACCTTGTTCCATATGATTTATATTTATTGGAGACGGTTTTGTATTTTGGAACATTATAATATTAAGCTATTGGATGTAATTTATATAACATCCATTTATTTGCAAACATACCATTCATATAGCACATAATCCATCTATTTATTTATTTATTTCAGATAATAGGTTTTGTTAACATGAATTTCATACTTGTTGTATAGGTTATATATATTATATAGTGTTTTTACATGTTTATATATTTTAATTCTGTTTTGCTCTATGAAGGTTATCAATATATCCATGTATTATAGACTTGTGTGACGTTTCACGTCACATTAATATTGATTCATACCAGTGATGTAATCTCATGAGCTAAAGTAGGAGAATATTTATAATACTTAGCTTTATGAAGGTTCTTTATATAAGTAAGTAATGTGGACTCGTGTGACGTTTTACATCACGTGAGTGGTGACTTATACTAGCGATACAAACTCACCAGTTAAAGTAGGAGAATATTTACAACAATCTGATTCAGACACTTAAGAAATTTCATATTCACATGTAGAATTCGTTTTTTGTAAACAGCAAAAGCCATATGAGTCATGACTCAGATCTTGAAAATTGAATATAATAGAACACATCTGAATATACTGACTGTATCAGGTATTTCTCTTTAAATGATCTCATAATAGTAAACATCTTAGAAGATTTACATACTCATTCAGCTCTATACTGACTATCATAAACTAGATGAATTAAATTAAAGTTCGTTAATCTAGCTTTTAAGCAGCCTTCAAGCAGCATTCAAGTAGCTTTTAAGTAAATCTAAACAGTTCTAAGTAGGTTTTAAGTCTATGTTTAAAATGGAGCGTTTTGGTAATTTTGATTAGGAATATTGTGTTTTGCTTATAATGTAGCTAGAACCTTTCTGAACATAAGAAACAATTATCGATTTGACTTATTCTGGTTTGATCTGATTTATTGGTCTAATTGTTCAAATTGATGTTTAATTGATGCCTGTTCTTTATTGGTTATAATTTGATATATAAGAAGCACATGTACATCAATTAAATAGATCTGATGAAGCGTGCATAGCGCACGCGAAAGCGCTTATCTTTTTCTGCTCTATGTGTTTTTTGGAATAAAGAAAGAATTTTTACTCCCATTCTCGTGGTGTATCCTTGGAGTTTTGACTTGGACTTCATTTGCTGTTTTACTTTGCTCTGGGATACTTTGGAATCTAGTGGTAATATTCTACCATCATATTAAGTTATAAAACATTTATTCTAAAACATAATTTTACTTAAAATACATTATCAAAAAATCACATACAAAAGTTAAAATCTTGATTAAAATGTTAATTAAAATGTTAATTAAAAAAAGTTATCCAAATTAGTGCTGAAACACCCTCTAGTGCTCTTCATGGGGAATAACTTGTCAAACACATTTTATAATTTAGCAGATCTCATCTTTAGTAGTGGAATTATGGATATATTATCATTTAAACCGGGAGAGTTTGCTGCTTCCAAGGTGATTTACCACCATAGTTCTCTAAATTCAAATTTCTCCTCCCATAATCCACCTCTAATTACCTTTTTCACTTGTTCCACAACAAAAAAAGTGAAATCTGCTTTTTTACATAAATTTGTATGCTTATATAAAGCATTTGTCTACTTTTTACTCAAAATATCATATTTGTGTTCGTAACTTTTAACACAAGCAACTTTACAAATACATGTTCAACACAAGCACCTGTACAAATCAGTTTGATATACAAATGACATATAATTCTTTACAAAACTCCAGCTAGCTATGCTGGCATATGTTACACATCCACTGCCATACTTCTCTTGGTATAGCTGGCAGTACCTCACATTGTCACATCCACATTCAAAAAAATCCTGCCACAATAGACATGCAGCTTCCCATCATTTCTCCTGCCAGCTTGATTGATATGATCATCTTGAGGCAATGTAGCAATTGCTTCATGTATACTGACAACCATTAACTCCTAAAGCAAACTAACACCCTATGTAAGAGATGCAGATACACTGTGAAACTGGAGTCTGTTCTCTCACATAAAAACAAACTAGACATCAAACAGGTTGTCAGCACACGTTTCACCTTTCATGCACACCTCATCCCTCACCAAAATAAGGTCACAGCACATAAACCCACATATGCAGAAGTACTCACTAAAAGCCTACCAAAAGAACAGAGACCTCCCAAATGCACACCACCCATACTCACCACCAAGCATAAAGAAACCATACACATATCAACACATACATATGTGTCTCAACAAATAAGTCCCTAAGGCAAAACACATCAAATGTCTTGGCAATAAGCAGGGGCGGCTCGTGCTATTGGACTGCAGGACTGCAGCCCTCCCAGCTGTAAAACAAGAAAAATGAAACAAAATATATATTAAAAATAACAAAAAGAAAATAATAAAAGCAACCATGAGTCCTGGAACATCACACATGCACAGCATTTCCCGATATTTTGACTGCTGGTGAATCAGTCTGGAGCATGCACACAGAATCCAGGCTGTCTCCACCAGCAGTCCGGATTACAAAGACAACATGTACGTCTACATTTTCCCAGCAGTCTATGCAGTCAGGACTGCATAGACTGGAAGGGGCTCAGACTGCAACATCCACAGGCAGGGTGGTCTCATGGGAGAGATAGGATGAGCCTTAGGTGCTCTCACAGGAAAGGCTTGCCTACTGCATGGATTTAACAGCTTGTCCAGCGATGATGGTGCAGGAATGGAGACGATGGAGCTTGCTGCTTTGCAGGTGTGTGTCTGTGTGTGTGTGTGTGTGTGTGTGTGTGTGTGTGTGTGTGTGTGTGTGTGTGAAATGCCCCAGTTGCTACATGGTGGTGGGTAGAGAATAAGGCTTGAACCTTGGGCCCAAATGGAAAGAGCCTGAATTCCCTACCCAACACCATTTGTAAAAGAAATGCAGATTTTTGCCTCATATTTATTCTGTTCCTTATACAATCTGTGGTTTCTGTATTTTTGTTTCACAACACAGCCAGTTGTACAGTGGTGCAGTGGTAGCATTGCTGCCTAATAGCTACAGGTTGTCTGGTTTGATTCTTGGCTGGGGTGCCTTCTATGTGGAGTCTGCATGTCCTCCCTGTGTTTGTGTGGGTTCGCTCTGGTGTCCTCTCATCTTACAAAGACATGTCTGGAGTGTTTCTTCCTCTGCCAAAAATTGCCTTTTGTTTCAAATCAGACTTTCCTGGTTAACAAATATTAAATAAATAAAAATGACAAGCATTGGAATTTCAGACTTCATATTCTTCAGAAAGTACATGATAACACAACACCTATTATTATAGCAAGTTTCTAAGTTTATAAGATGGATATTTAAAATTTGTCCCTATTTTTAGGACTGTAGTCCCTCATTATTGGCTTTGTCCAGGTTTTTTGTGCCAAGATTGAGAGCTATGGTGATAACTGAACTCACTGAATATGTTTGGGGGCTGTATTCCCGCATTACTGGCTTTGTCTATGTGTTTTTGCTAAGAGGTTGAGAGCTATGGTGAGAACTGAATTCACTGAATATGTTTGGGGGCTGTATTCCCCCATTATTTGCTTTGTTCAGGTGTTTTGTGCTAAGATGTTGACAGCTATGGTGAGAACTGAATTCACTGAATGTAGCCATTTAAGTTTCAGTCTTCCTCTTTCATAAAATACATGATTGATTTGGCATAGTGGTATGTTGCTCTGACTGTTTTGCACAGGGTCCTGGGTTCAATACTCGGCAGTGAAATGTATGGTGGTAACAAGCATTTTATTCTAGCAACTTTCCAACATTATACAAGCAATGTTTAAAATGTGTCCCTGTTTTTTGGTCTTTTGCCACCCCCCCCCCTAAATTTTGGCTTTTTCCAGATTTCTTGTGCTGCAAAGTTCAGAGATACAGCTGAGTGACAAGTAGATTTTACAAGAAGCTGAGAGCTGCAGGGGAACAAAAGTTTAGTGATGCTTATGCTAAGTCTGCTTGCATTGTTAGTAGCACAACAGGTAGTGTACTTGCTTTTGATGCAGAAGGCTATGGATTCTACTCCCACAGTAGGTAGATTCATTGCTGATACTGTACTGTATTGTAAAGGGGTTGGATGCTACAGTCCTTTTTGGTGAAGATACCTAGTAACTCTGAACCTGTTATCAGTTTGACATCCATTCCCTATTGCAATATTACTAGCTTATCATTTTTTAATGAAGCATAGGCAATTTATTCCTTAAAGGCAACAGACACTTTATTTGTAGATGAAACAATGAAATATAAAGTTGTTTGCTAGCAGCAACCTCTTCATTAGTTACAGATTACTTTAATGTGGAATTATTTAGATGACTTTTACTTCTTCAGAGATTGTGCATATTTACTGATACTGGTGGACTGTAGAAGTTTGAGTAGACTTTTATAATAGAAATGTTCTGAATTGGGCAGTTTTGTCCTTATTGGTGCATGCATTTTTTCATTGTTTACTGGAAAAATGTTCTGAATTGGGCAGTTTTGTCATTATTGGTGCATGCATTTTGTTTCATTGTTTACTGGAAAAATGTTCAAAACAAATTTAAAATGCCCTCTACAACTGTACAATTTTGTACAGGGAATATAATTTAACAAAATCAGAAAGGTGTATCAAAAACCATGTGTATGTTTCATGTGCAAGGGGCCTATGATTTGAAAACAGCCCAAAGTTAATCTTTATCTGTCACTGGCAAAATGTATTCTCTTTGAATGTGCGTTTCAATGCTGTTTCAGTGAATGCGAGTTTCAAGGGCAGGGAAGTTTTAATGCTAAGTCTGTTTTCATTGTGAGATTGCATTGCTTTGTTTAGCAGATGTCTTAGTGTTTGTGCTGTAAAATGCAAAATAAAACTTTGAAATGAAGTCCAAATCATCGTAGAAGTAAAGCAGTATGCACATTAGTGTTTATGGTAAATGGGGTGAAATAGCCAAGTAATGGTTCATTGGAATAACTGAAGGGGGAGGCTCCATTGGACCATGATTTTGTGAGGGGGAAGGGCGGCAAACTCAAAGACCACCCCGGCTGAACTATACCTCTCAACTGTCCAGATTTTCACAGAATGAATAGATTTTTGCTTCTTATGTTTGGTTTGTTCCTCATTAAATGTGTGGTTTTCTGGCAAATAATTTAGGAATTAAGTCACTAAATAATGAGACACTGAGTTTCAGACTTCATAACCTTCAGAAAAATGCATGCTAAAGCAAGACCTGTTATTCTATCAACTGTCTCAGTTTATACAACAATTTTTTGTACTGTTTATAAGTATATTTGGCCTTGTCCAGATTTCCTGCATTAACAGGTTGAGAGATACGTGCAAATAAATTGCTTTAAAGAATTAGGCATATCCAAACCTCTCAACTGTCCCTGATTTTGGCTCAAAATGTTGCTCTTCCCATAATAATCCTGCAGCAAAATGGCAATTTTGGAAGAAAACGTGGAGGGTTTACAATTAAGAAATAACTGTAATTATCAGAGTTATAGATTACTTTTATTTCAGAAATGCATGTAGATTCTTTTATTTTGTCAGCTGCTCAAGTTAGCAGTACTAATATTAAAAAAGTGTCCCTTCTTTGACAGGTTCCCAGCTGTATTGTGTGGCTATTTTATATTTTTGCATCATATTTTTGGTCCATTTTTCATAAAATTTAGTTTTTTTGGCAAATTAGTAGCAAATCATTAACATTTGTGTTTCAGATTTCATACCCTTCAGAAATTCATACTAATGCAAGACATACTACTCTATTACCTTTCTAAGTTTATAAGAGCAATATTTAAAATTGTTCTTATTTTTGGACCTTGTCCCACTTCTATGTATGGCTTTGTCCAGATTTCTTGCTCTGAGGTTGAGAGGTATACAAATGTGTCAAGGCCATCACTGTCAGCCAGAGACATTTCAAATTGTGACATACTTGTTGCACCCCACTGACCCATGTAGTGTGACTCTGTATGTGTCCAAGCAAGGCAAGGAGCAGTTATGCAGTGTAAATGTGCAGAGTATCCCCCCCATCCAAGTTAGACACAAGTACTACTTTTATTCTGTCCTTGATTTTGCAGAATGTTTTGGTTTGTCATATTTTTATACTGTTGATGTATGCTTATTATTACTCAGAAAGTGCCTGTTGCTCTGTGTTTAATTAGCAATGCTTTAATGACCATCAGGTAAGCTTGTCTGAGATTGTAAGATGCAAGTAAATTTTAATAAGCCTACTGTTAAAGAATTACCAACAGTGAAAGCCTTTCTGTTGCCATGCAGAGAATACTTGCATAACTAGATAATGTATAAGCCTTGGGTATTGAAATGCATATGACAGTATTTGTAATAAAGGACAGGATTACATTATTTTAAGAAGCTCATTACATTTGTTGGAGACTTACCTGTAAACCAAACAGAATGCCAGTCTATCATGTGTGGTCCATTACCTGTACAGTAATCCTTTAAGCAATGTACCTTGAGCTTGTTTCTTGTTTGCTTTTCATTTTTTACTTTGATCATGTTTTCCCCATGAAACAAGTAGATAGTTGTTGTCAGGCAGCAGGTCTTTCTTGGATAAGAAACATTTTTACAAGTGGGGTATCACAGAAATTTGCTACTTTCAGCATGTTACTTGGTACTTTAATAAAGTTGAATATAAATTATAATTAGAACTGCAGTGCAAGGAGAAGTGGTTTGAGTTGAGTGCTGCATGATTTTCTTATACTTGATTTTGACTGGCATTCCAGTAATGTATTTAAAAAGTAATTTATTTTTTTCATGCCTCACAGCCTTTTTGTTTCCATCTAGATATTAAGTAAGCTGTCATGCAGCTAATGCATTGAAATATTTTTCTACACTTCACATTGTCTTGATTGGACTCTCATAATGATGGTTTGGCACCCAGGGTAGCGTATTTAATTAAAGTTCCAGTTACTGTGGTTTTGAGCATATCTCCTCCCCTTTCTAGTTTACCACACCCCTTCCCATTGGCTCCACCCATTCAGCTGTTTCCTGCAGCTCCCCTTTGATTTGAACTGACCAGCTGCCACTGGATAAGTGACTCCATAGTGAAAGATACAGATGTTTCCTTCACCAGACTGGAAAGAGAAGGTCACGGTCAACTGCCTATCAGGTGCCAGGATCTGACAAATCATACATACACTCAAATCACTCAACAACAAGTACCGTTATGACTCTATCATGATCCATGTTGGAGTGAATGACTTGAGACATACTTCTCTGGACTATATGAAGAGAAACATGACAGAACTCTCTGATTATGTGTCCCAGACAGGTATGTCTGTAGCCCTAAGCAGTATCCTAACTTCACCCAAGATGATGCCATAATATACACAAAAAATGATTGACTTCAACAATTGGCTTAACTTCTGCTATCAGTCCAGGGAGATCCAGTATCTGTCAGCCTGGGAGGATATGGTAGACAGACCTCACTGCTTTGTGAGAGATATTCTGCTCCTGTCCCCCACCTATAGCAAAGGCCCTTGCCTCCCCCATAGTGCCTTTTTTAGGCAACGTTAAAACAACACATTTTCCAACATAATAAAATCTAATGAAGACAAACTCGGGGTCATGTTGCTTAATGCTAGAAGTTCAAACACAAAACTGCACTCCCTTGAAGCACTCCTCACCTTGGAGGATGCTGACATCTGTGCAGTTACCAAGACATGGTTCAAAGCTGCTGATAGCACCCTGGCCGTGCAAGGCTACAATGCCCTCCACACATTCAGACCTCAAAATGAGCATGAAGGAACCAAAGGTGGAGATGTATCCATCTTCATTAAAACCAAATAGACTTTGAGACTCTCTCAAACTACTGCATGTTCAGTTAACTATTGGGAAAGTACTATACCACATCATTGCTAGCTATAAATCCCCCACCATGAACCAGAATAAGCACACTGCCTACCTCAGTTTACTGGAATCCATTGCCATGCAGCCCAACACCTTAGTCATGGGAGATTTCAACTTTCCTTCCATAGAATGGGGGACATACACAAGGAAAAATATGCTCACCAAGAGTTTCCTGGACTTTGCTAACACAAATGCTCTGGAACAGATAGTCTATCCCTACTAGGGACTCTAATGTTCTGGACATAGTACTCATCAACATGGGGGGGGGGTCACTGTACTTCCCTCCCTGGTTAAATCAGACCACAGATCAGTCTTGTTTGAAGTAACTATGGGAACTGACACCCTCACAGGAACAACAATTATAAAAAAAGATTTCACCAAAGCTAACTACAGTGTACTAAGAGATGATATGAAAAGCTTCATACACCCACAGTCGCAGACACCAACGATCGTTATGCAGAAGTGTATGCAAATGCTCTGTACAAACACTTTGAGTGACTCCATAAACTCTGCTGTACCTGACCGAATCAAAACCAGGCCTTCTCGTAAAAAACAAGCCACAGTGGTGGACTTGAAGTATAAACAGATTATATAACAAGAGGAAGAAACTGTTGTCCAAAAGCAAGAGGGATATCACTCTGCAAAGGAAGAATTCCCTCCTAAGCCTAAACAGGAAAATCAGAAATCTTGCAGAGTCTTCTAAAGCAAATTACGAAACTAAAATCACATCCCTAGCCAAGGATAATCATAAAGCATTCTTTAACTACATCCAATGTCTAAAAGGGAATGCCCAGCTATGTGCCAAACTGGTTGTAGATTGGATCACTCATACTACCCTGGAAGATATCGCCAACCTGCTAGCTGACAGATTCAGTGCAAACTTTACCCCCTATCCCCACCTACCATATCCCAAACCATAATGACACCAGCCCTCTGCCTAGTATCTCTAGAGAACAGGTAATTTCTACACTTGCCAAGGCCAAAAACATGGCAGTAATGGGACCAGATAATATTCCAGGTTGTTTGCTAAACAATCTAAAACAAGATCTAGTGGACCTCCTTGGTGTTCTCTTTAATCATAACTTGAGAACTGGCTATGTTCCTACACAGAACAGCAACAGTAATCCCCCTGCACAAAGGGGGCCATCAGCTGACTCTAGGAACTACAGACCCATAAGTCTAACCAGCCTCATCTGCAAGGCCATGGAAAGAATTATCACTGACCTTACATGGATCTACAAGGACATATGCAAACTCCAAATGCTGGACCCAACCCAGTTTGGCTTCATTAAAGGTAGATCATGCTTACTAAACCTGGTAGACTTCTTTGAGAATAACACCAAAGCAATGGACGAAGGCAAGACAGTGCACACAGCCTATCTCGAACTTGCCAAGGCTTTTGACACTATTCCCCACTCTGGCATCATTGAGAAACTCTCCCAGATAGACATTAACCCTTAGTTACTGGATGGGTAGCCAATTGGCTCACTGACAGAACACACTTTGTCAGAATTGGTGATTCCACCTCCATCAGTAGAGCCGTCATCAGTGGAATACCACAGTCTGTGTGGGCACCTCACTGTTTGGCATCTATTTCTCAGAAGCCTAGCCCAAAGTAGATGGCTTTTGGCTCACCATGTTCACTGATGATTGCAAATTGGGCACAATCATTGAGTCCCCCAACAATGTCAACTTATTACAGGAAGGGCTAACACAAACAAATGATTGGTGCCAAAACCATGGACTAATACTAAATGTTAAAAAAATACATTATTATTCCCTTTGGAGAAATGGAATTTCCTACAAATTATAATATTGACAGCACCTCCTTGAGTTCAAACCCAGTGGTGTGAGATTTGGGAGCACAGGTTGATAGCAATTTGAACTTTGACCACCAAGTTTCCACAGTGGTAAGGAAAGCCTTCTATGTAGTACATCTAATATGCAAGGGCGTAGCATCCAGGTCAAGGGATGTTATAACTCCATTGTACTCGATCCTCATTAGACCACTAAGAAAGTATAATGCAACCTTTTGCATGTACCTCACCAGACACCTGCAGCAGGTGAAGAAACGTCAGAGATTTCACACTAAGAAAATACAGTGACTCCAAACCATGACCTACGTGGACAGTCTAAAAGCCCTGTCACTTTACTCTGTATCTTATAGGCTGCTGAGAGGTGACTTCTATCCTGGCCTATAGGGCACTCTCCAACCCGGCTCTATTGGAAATGCTGCACATCCGCAAGTCAAATGGCTCAAGAGTCACTCACTCTAGGGACATAAACCTAGCTTGTGACATTAACAGATCATCCTGGAGAGACAGATATCTCTACCAGAGACTGACACTTCTCTGGAATAGACTCCCTATTCATATAAAACAGAGCTCCTCACTGACCGTATTCAAAAGCAACCTAGATAATTGGATGGGAGACAGCAAAGTTGCCCCTGGGGTGGCACCCATGTCCCTCATGGACAGCAGGAGCAGGTGTTGATCACAGACCCTTTCTGTTCATAAATTCATTCTACAAACTACCTAGATAAGAAGAAATGGGGATACTTGGTATTAACATGGCTAGGTTTATAAAGGCTCTAGGGCTGCTAGCTTAGTAACCTCCTATGAACCTATATCAGATTTTAGGCTATACGTAAATATTTCATATATATATATATATATATATATATATATATATATATATATATGTATATATATATAGGTTCATAGGTTCATACTAGGCTATCTGCCCTAGGGCATTTATAAGCCTAGCCAGAGTGTGTTTGGCTTTTGCCACCCATTTTAAATTAATTTTGCTATGCCCTTTTTCGAGGTTAGTATACTGTGCCTCTGTCTAACAGTGACACAGAAGTGATACCCGGGGTAAACCTACGATCTCCCATCCACTCATCAAGATTCCTCTTGAAGAGAGTCAATGAGGGACTCTGCCTAACCTGGACTGGAATTTTATTCCAGAGTGAAGGGAGCCTCTGGGTTATGAATCTGTCCCTCCAGCATGTCCTATTTATTTCAGTGCTGAGGTTCAAGTCTCTCGAGCACGTAGCTCAATGGGATTTGGATTTTCTGAGGTGCAGCATGTCCATTAATTCGGGTTGGACATGGCTTTACGTCAGGCACAGATCGCCTCTGAGCAGGCGGTATGCCACTGAGTATAGCTGGAGTTTCTTTAACCAGGCAGCATATGGCATCTGTTTGAGCCCTTTGATCCTCTTGGTGAGGTACTTTTGGGGTCTTTCCAGTTGCTGCAGGTGTCTGGTAAGGTACATCCCAAAAGGGCATTGTACTCAATTATGGGCCTGATGAGGGATGAGTAAAGAGGCACGATGACCTCCCCTGATCTAGATGTGAATCCCTTCATGATTAGGTGGGCTATATAAAATGTTTTTCTAACCACTTTGGCCACGTGGTTGTCAAATGAGAGATTGCTATCAACTTGGGTCCCCAGGTCCCTAATTACTTCTTCTGTACTTAATGGATTACCAACTATGTGGTAATTTGTGGGCACTTTGTTTTTGCCAAAGGGGATGACTATACACTTTTTGGCGTTTAGCTTGAGGCCATGGCTCTGGCACCAGTTGTCTGTTTCTGTGAGGCCCTTTTGGAGGATGCTTGTGTCGGCTGGAAAGTTGATTATGGTGCCCAGTTTGCAGTCATCTGTGAACTTGGTCAGCCACAGTCCTTCCGTGTTGGCCTGTACCGCCGAGAAATATATACCGAACAAGAGAGGTCCCAGGACTGAGCCTTGTGGGATGCCACTTGTAACTGGTTTGGAGTCTGACATGGCTCCAGCAATTCTAACTATGTGTGTTCTGTCCTTGAGCCAGTTTGCAACACATCTAGTGACATAGGAGTTTATATTTAAGCTGGTGAGCTTATCTATAATGCCCGAGTGGGGTATTGTATCGGAGGCTTTTGTGAGGTCCAGGTAGGCTGTGTGGACCACCTTCCCCTCGTCAATGACCTTTGTGACTGTTTCAAAGAAATTGACCAGGTTTAAGAGGCAGGATCTGCCCTTAACAAAGCCAAACTGGGTAGGATCCAGTGTCTGTAGGTCGCCAATATCTTTATTTATGAGGTCCATGATGATCCTTTCCATAGCTTTGCAGACCAAGCCAGTCAGGCTTATGTGGCGATAGTTTCCAGGATCTGTTGAGGCACCACCTTTGTGGAGAGGGACCACTGTTGCTGTATGCCACTCTCTGGGTACATATCCTGTAGTAAGGCTGAGATTGAACAGTAGTTTTATGTTTGGGTTTAGCTCTTCTTGGAGTTCATGTAGGATGCAGCACGGGACACCGTCTGGTCCCATTGATGCTGTGTTTTTGCTTTGGAGAGGGCAGCTCTTACCTGAGCATCTGAGATGTCAGGGGGGCAGCACTCTGCTGGGATAGATATTTGCCCTTTTGGTGGGGGGTGGGGTTGTGCTGAACCTGTCAGCTAGGATGTTGGCAATGTCTGTGGGTTCGATGTATTTTTTGTCATTTTGGAGTAATTCTGAGCATATCTGGGAATTCCCACCCAGGTTCCTAACATAACTAAAGAAAGCCTTGTGATTATCCTTAGTGTCCTGTGCAATTTTTCTCTCGAAGCTGGCCTTAGTTTTTTGCTAATACTGATCAGAGATGCCTTCCCTTTTTGGGATTTTGCTCTATCATGTAGTAGCTTCTTCCTTCTGTTGTATAGTTTGTTTATGGCTGGGGTCCACCAGACAGGACGTCTGCCTTTGGAGGATTGGGTCTTGGTTTTATTTGGGATTGCATGATCCATGCATTCCTGAAAGTGTTCATAGAATGCATTTATAAAGGATTCTGTGGTCTGGGCCGTATTTTCCACAGGCTTGGGGGCTTTAAAGGATTCCACCTAGGTTTTGAGGAGTGTGAAATTTGCTTTAGAGAAGTTTTTCACTGTGGTTTTCTGGGCAGGGGGTGGGGTCGGGATGTGAATATCCAAGATTAGTTTATGGTCTGATCTTACCAGTGAGGGATACACTTCTGGTCTGGAGCATAGTGCCCCCATGTTGGTGATGATTAGGTCCAGTACATTTTCCCCTCTTGTGGGAGTGGTAACAAGTTGTTCCATAGCATTTGTGTTTATAAATTCTAGGAACCTTTGGGCTAGAGTGTTGGAGCTAGAGTAATGCTCCCTGTCTATGTTTGGGTAGTTGAAGTCGCCCAATATAATGGTGTTTGGAGAGACCTTCATATTTTCCAGTGTTCTCAGGAAGGCCGAGTGGGGTTCCTGGGTTTGGGAGGGTGGTCTGTAGCAGGCTATAAACTGGAAGGCAGTTTTACCCACTGTTAGTTGCACATGGATAGTCTCTGATGCTTCGTGCTGTGCCACCAACCTGGAGGTGTGGGTATGTTTGACAAATATTGATACTCCTCCTCCTTTTGTGGTTCGGTCCAAGTTTTGGGGCCAAAAAGCATGGTATGAAGTATAACCTGGTAGTGCTGGGGTGCTCTCGGGAGCCTTGAACCAGGTTTCTCTTACTGCACAGATATCGATGTTCTCCATGCTAAGGAGAGTTTTGAGTGCGTGTATCTTGAGGTTTAGACTTCTGGCGTTGAGTAGCATTACTCTTAGTTTCTTATCCCTTGTGATACCTATGGAGGTGGGTTTGTCTTTTGAGCCTTGCCTAAAAAAGGCACTATGGGAGAAGCAAGAGCCTTTGCCAATATCCGAAAGCCCAGGGGTGACAGGTGCAAGCCGTCCCTAGCGAAGCATCGTGGCTTGTCGAGCATGTCATCCCAGGCTGACAGGTATTGGATCCCCTTTGAATGACACCAATATTTAAGTCAATTGTTGAAATTGATCATCTTGTCTTCATATTGTGGCATCATTCTTGGTGAGGGTAAGATGCTACTCAAGGTCAGGGTCATACCGGCCTGGGCTACATGCTCAGAGAGCTCCTCTATGTCTCTTTTCATGTAGTCCAGGGAGGTACATCTCAGGTCATTCACACCAGCATGGACAATGACTGAGTCATATTTGTACTTGCCTTGGAGTGACCTGAGTGCTTGTGTTATGTGGCGGATCCTAGCGCCCAACAGGCAGCTCATTGTGACCTTCTCCTTGTTCAGCCTGGTGAGCGGGACGTCAGTGTGCCTGACGATAGAGTCACCTATTAAAAGTGTATCAGGTGTGTTGTTTAGCCTTAAGGGCTGTGACTGTTCGGCACACTGGCTTTGTGTAGATTCACTTCATAACACTGAAAACTCAAAACACTGAAAATGAAAAAACTTCATAATACAGAAGACCAAAACTCTGAAACTTCAAAACACTGAAAACTCAAAACACTGAAACACAAAACACTGAAAACACATGTCATACATATACTGAGTTTAAACAACATAAATCATAGCACTTTCCACCAAGTGTAAGCAGGGGGCAAGCCCCCCTGCACCCCCCATGTGGAGGGCTGTGCCCCCCCCCACACTTCCTGCTACTTAAATATATCAACTCCAATTGCACTTAGTGTAGTAAAGTGCAATCTTGGAGTTGATATATATAACTAGCAGGGAGGGTGGGGGGTGCAGGGGGCTTGCCCCCCTGCTTACACTTGGTGGAAAGTGCTATGATTTATGTTGTTTAAACTATGTATATGCATGATATGTGTTTTCAGTGTTTTGAGTTTTCAAGATTTTGAAGTTTCGGTGTTTTGGTTTCAGTGTTTTGAGCTTTCAGTGTTATGAAGTGAATATATATATATATATATATATATATATATATATATATATATATATATATATATAGATATAGATATATACACACACACACACACATAAATGTTATATCATGACTGTTCTTCAAATGATAAACTCCCTGTTGAATTTGCTAGAAAAAGTGCCTTCAAGCCCCTCAACTTTGCATCCAACCTCATCTTTGTTTGAAAGACTCTGTGAAAATGATGTGAGAATTGTTTTTTCTAACAACAGCCCAACTACTTTTGCCCAGTATGTCTCATTATGAGAGACAATTGATGCAAGAATTAATTAAAAATAAGGAAATTAGAACTATGAAGCCAGATAAAGGTCGAGGTATAGTGCTGATGAATTCTATTGACTACTCTATCAAGATGTGTGGTATGTAGATCATTGTTATAAATTGTACCTAGTCAGCCACTGTAGATAGATAGCATGTGCATGTAAGTTACTGAGCATGTGCAAGATCAGTGCCAGTTTGTATAGCCAGTCAGAGTGAATGCAGGCATGAATGGAGATGCATATGCAAGTGTGTTTGAAATAATGAGTCAGTCATTCAGCTTAAATATATGTTCCAGTTACAGCTCCTGATGTGTTTATTCACAATAAACAACTTCAACCCATCACAGTGCCTCAGTGTCTCATCTGATACACGAGGCATGCAACATGGTGTCAGAATGGAATCCAAAGTGAAGCAACTCGCAAACCATGAGATGCGCAGTTAAAAGTGGAGAAATACACAGAAGCAACTTGAAAACAGGTCAGTGGTTATTCAAAGGTACTTAAGCTCATTTAAATGAGTTTTCAGTTGCTCAATAAGTGGTGAAACATTCCATTCGAAGTAATTACTAAGATAAACAAAATGTCCAAAATTATGACATACTGATAAAAGTATTCAAAATAAATACAAAAGTGTTTGAAATAATTTCTGAAGTGTTAAAATGTATAAAAAGGCTAAAACAACTGCATGTTTTCACAATGTACTACTTTTTTGCATTAACTGAAACTTTTCGAGATATTCGAAGTGTCTGGAGTGTTCTTGGTATCTGCAGTGTTAATGTGAAGCCTTCTCAGAGAGATTGCTGTGCATTTGAGCATAATTACAAGTTTCTGGTCTATGCTTATATTTAAATGTATTTTGTTGTTATGGCAGAGGGATTTTGCAGACCTGGACTGCTGGTGTTTGATAATAATATTGCTGAGAATTGGCAAGTGTTTGAGCAAGAATATGATATTTTCATACAGGCTGCATTTTCTGATAAAGATGTATGTACAAAGCATTCATACTTCTTAATTAAACTGACTTGGAAGCCATTGAGAGGAAAGTTAATTTATGTATGTACCTGCCATGTATGCAGGGGAGAGGGAGAACCGCCATATTGTGATACAGGCTGAAATGCGGGAAAACCCTGAGTGCTTGAAAAAGCATAAATTTAGAGAAATGCGTAACCCTCAAACAAATATTACAATGGAAAGGCACATTTTACACAAGAAATCAAAAGCCTGGTGAAACTATAACATGCAGATTTGGTGATCTGAGAGATGAGTTGATAAAAGACAGGCTTGTGTGTGGTGTTAATAATGATGCAGTGAGAAATATTTTGCTTTGAGACAGTGATTTAATGTTGAGGAAAGCCATTGAGATTTATGAAATACATGAGCTTACAGAAAAGCAAACAAATATGCTTATAAATCAGAAAAGCATGCATGCAGTGTCTGCCAGTGTGAATGTTGATAGCGTACAGCATAAAGCTAAGATGAAAAAGAACTAAAAACTGAAGGGTGTGGCAGTACCCAACCGTAACTCTAAACCAAACAGGGCCAAAACACCCAGTCTTATTGTTAATTGTCATAACTGTGAAGGCGGTCATGAACCTAAACGAGAGAAGTGCTTAGCTTTTGGTCAGTAGTGTCATAAATGTAAAAAGTGGAATCATTTCAAAGGGCTATGCAAGTGTAAAGTAGTACATACTTTTATTAAAATATAGCATCCGAAGAAGCAAGTAGATCAGATAGAGAGCTGTGAGCAAACTTGCAATGTTGTTGGTGTCTCTGTGATTGATGAAACAGTTAACACAGTAGATTATCGGTTGGCAGCAAAGAGTGAAATATTTTGTACTGTTTGGATTAATGGGAAACCTGCAGAGCTTAAAGTAGACACTGGATCCAAGTGCAATGTTAAATCAGCAGAACTGTTTACTAAAGTAAGTACTGGTGAGAAACATGATTCAACAAAGTGTGCAATTCTAGTAGCTTATGGTGGTGAAGAGATTCAGACTGATGGTGCAGTAGTTCTCACATACCGTTCTGCTGGGAACTGCTATGACTTGCAGTTTTACATAGTCAAAAGACACATGCAGTCACTGTTAGGCCTCAAAGACAGTTTGAGAATAGGACTGATTTTGTTTGATAAAGAGGTCCACCATATAACTCTGAACAACAGCTTAAGTTTTATAGAGAATATGAATATTTTTAGTGAATATGCTGATATTTTCACAGACGAGCTGGGCAAACTTCCAGTCACATATTCCATGAAGTTAAACCACGAAGTAAGTCCAGTTGTCAACCCAGCAAGGAAGATTCCGGTAGCAATCCAGAGCAAAGTAAAAAAAAAAAAAACTTGACAAAGTGGTGAATTTAGGTGTCCTTACTCCAGTAAAATTTATTTATTTTATTTATTTATTTTACATTTGTTTACCGGGAAAGTCCAGCTGGACACAGGTCCTTTTTCAGCAGAGGCCCAGGGAGAAAATCTCCAACAATAAGAAATACAAACATTGTAAAAGTTACAATAAGACAAGGAAATTCTAGTAGCATTCACAATCAGCAATAGCACAGTGTTGAGCAATACAGTTCTTTAGGTTACATTAACATAACAAGTGACACAAAAGTATATACATTTAAATAATGAGGAAAAACAAGTTACAGTAGAAATGAATGCATAGATTGGAGTAAAATAGTACTCAATGAGCAAGATGTGGTTAAATATACTGAGGTTAGAGTTATCCAGGAGAGTTTCAAGAACAGAGCCAGGAGTCTACTAAGTGAGTAGTTAGGAGCTTTTTAAATTGTACTGTGAAGCAGTTAGAGGTAATAGGGGTTGGCAGTTTATTCCATATTTTAGGAATGACGTTTGAGAAGAGAGATTCCCCAGCTGAATTGTTAGCTTTGGTGTCTTTTAAAATGAGTTTATTACTGGAACAGAGGGCTCTAGAAGTGGTGTATGTTGTGTATAAGATTTTGCAGAGCAGGGACTTTATCCTGTTGATGCAGGATTTTGTAAGCAAAGGTTAACTGTTTATAGTGTAGCAGATGAGGACGTTTTAGCCTTTTTAGTTGTTTAAGAGCTGTACAGTGATGTGACCTGTGTGTGGCATCAGTAGCAAATCTGGCAATTTTATTGTAACAGGACTCCAGTTTGGTAAGATAAGTTTTATGGAGGTTAGTTAGTATTGGGGAGGCATATAGGAGAGTTGACAGGAGGAGTGTACAGGCGATGGTAGCTTTTGAGGCTCGAGTTAAAAAGTTATTTATTTATTTTACATTTGTTTACCGGGAAAGTCCAACTGGGCATGGATCCCATTTTCAGTGGAGACCTGGGAGAAAATCTCCACAAAGATTAGTACAGCAAATACAGTAAATAGAATAAACATGTTAATAAAGTACAGTACAGTCAAAAGTTATAAAGCATAGTTTCAAGGCCAAAAAGGGAGCAAAAAGTAAATATACTATAAGGAACACAGTGTGTTACAATAAACAATACAGTTGAAAGGACATTTTGTTCAGTCATTTGGTTACATTCATCAGTGGCTAGTACAGGAAACACACATTGAATAAGAGTATAGAAAGGAGTTGTTGCAAGCTTTCATAGAAGTATGATATCATCTGATAACATGGACTTGAATTCATTTGTTGTTATATTTTGATGTGATATCTAGCTTGTTAAAAATATCTTGTTCTCCTATTGCATGTTGAACAAATCAAAGAAAGAGGATGTAGATCATTGTGTGTATTGTACCTAGTCAGCCACTGTAGCTAGATATCACATACATATAAGTTACTGAGCACATGCAAGATCAGTGCCATTTTGTATAGTCAAGTTAGAGTGAATGCAGGCATGAATGGAGATGCACATGTGAGTGTGCTTGAAGTAATGAGTCAGTCAGTTAGTTAGCTTAAATATATGTTCAAGTTACAGCTCCTAACATGTTTATGTACAATAAACAACTTGAATCCATCACAGTGCCTCAGTGTCTCATTTGATGCATGAGACATGTGACATGTTATACATAATGATTTGCAATATAGTAGAGTATCTAAAAATGATCTCAATTTAGCTTGTTAAAAATTGATATGTGCTTGCAATATTTACTGGAACAAGGTGATATAGATCCAAAGTTATATAAATTTTTGTGTGTAGAAGTTTCCAGCATACCAACCATAGTCAGCATTCCTAAAATACACAATAATATAATATGCCCACAATTCCTCCTGATAGTAGCTGCTGGGGGTTCTAAGACCCAGCTGCTAGACCTATTTGTTGATGGAAAACTGAAGATTTTTTTAAAATAGATTTTCTTTTGTTATCAAAGATTCCTGGGATGTTTTAATGTTAAGTAGGAATTCTTCACAGTTGATGTGTTAGATCTTTTTTCTTGCATTCCACACAAACTCGGTATGTGCTTGTTTATAGAGAAGCTTTGTTCTTATGTGATTTTCTGACCAACAATGAAGTTAGCATCATATGTAACTCTTTGGAGATGACACTTTATAATAATTTCATATATTTTGAAAGTGAACATTTTAAACAATTGTCTGGAGTGGCTATGGGGGTGGCCTGTGCTCCACTGTACGTCAATACAGTGTTATGGTATTGGGAGCAAAATCTTGTGTTTAAATCTGAGCACATGAAACACAGTCACATTTTATGATTTTTGGATGATTTTTTTATTTGGAAGGGTAATGTAACAGAATTACATGATTTGATTACATTTTTGAATAATACTACTGAAGTTTTAAAGTTCACATTTACGTATTCTATGCAATGCATTAATTACTTGGATGTGACACTTATTAAGGATCTTACACAGCAGAAGTTTAAATCCAGACTAAACAGAAAACCCACCTTCTCAAATAGTTTTTTGCACTTTTCTAATAATATCCCTTTGAGTCAAAAGAAGGGTCTGGTGAAAGGGCAGATGATACGAATAGCAAAAATTGTTTCTAAGGAGGATAAATTCAATAAGGAAATTGAGACACTGATCAAAATGTTTATTAAAAGGTTCTATCCTGAAAATGTTTTGACATTTGAGATGAAGTATTAAAAATGAAAAACAAAAAAATTGTCACCCATACTAGGAAAGGGAAGTTACATTGTGAATAAAACATGTGAATTGTAATCTCATAAAGGTTAGGAGCAGACTATGCTCTTAAAATTTGAGAAAAGGGGACTAATGCTATCAAACAACTTATAATGAACCACTGGAGGGTTATTCAATGTGATAATGGTCTAAGTAAGTGGTTAGGTAACCAACCTGGCTTTGTTTTTAAAAGACATCTTAACATTAAAGAGAGGATGGAAACAATGAGTTATGATATAACCAAAAAGAGATTCAAAGGACTGAAAAAGTGTGGTTTCTGCAGGTAGTGCAAATACATACACGAAGGGCAAGAACTAAAGTAAGGTCATAGAACTACAAATTTAAATTGAACTGTGCATGTGATTATATCTCTAAAGTAGTGGTCTACATAGCATTTTGTGACTATTGCGATAGGTACTATGTTGGTAAAACTGAACGTGCATTTAGGAAGAAAATGTATGAACATTACCACAATATCAAGAAAGAAGATGTTAATAATGCACTTTATAAACATAAATCAGATTGCTCACTAAATAATAGATTTTATTTATTTTTTATTCTGGGACACGTTCTGCTCAACCCTAGGGGTTGGTACAGGTTAGAATACAGACAGCTACTAATACAGATTAGGTTGAATGCCTATGCATCCTCTGGGCTAAATGTTGCTGTTTCTTTAAGCACTATATTGAAGTTGCATGTTGGTAAATTATAATATTCAGAGTCAATTTAATTTAGTTTAATTAACAGATTGATTTTTTAATACAGTTTTGTTATTATTTGAATGATTTTGCACTTATATTTAAAATAATCTTTTTTAGCATTTTTAAATTATTTAGTTGTTTATTTTACATCTTTATAATGATTGGCAAGAATGTGTCACATCTTTCTATCTGTGTGTTATTTATTGGGCTTGTATTTTGCAATTGGAAGTTCTGATGAAGTTCTTGTGTGTACGGAGATGAAAGCAATTAACTTCCTTGTATTTTTACATTCCATTATCTTAATCTATTGATGTAATCCACCCCATCATGCTTCTTTTGTAAGGTCCAAGCACTACCTTGATTTGTATTTGGTCAATTGCATGAGTACACAAACAAGCTAAGTTTTAAGCTCAGTAGATTGTGTTGTGTTGTGTTCTAATGAATTATCGCCTGTTATGATATCGAAAATTCACAGCATTACACTGCTCTACACTGCTGGCCACAATCAACTGTAAACACTGATCAGAGAAGATACTTAAGTTTTAGGTTTATTTATTATTTTATTTGATAACAGCTAGATGGTCTGGTCTTTTGACACCCTTCAGTCATGACCCTGGCTTAACAAGCAAATAAGTAACAAAATGATAGAAAATGCAAAATGTCTGCTTTTATATCTGTTACAACTTCAGACAAATAACATTATTATCAACAGCTGACATTTACACAGTACAGTTCAACAGCCCAAGTCAGTACAGTACCAAAATTAAAAACTTATGTTATTAGCAATATATTACAGTGGAAGCATACCTTTTAACTTCTAAGCACATAAATCTTGAGAAAGCCAAAATAACAACATCAGGGACAAATTTTAAATATTATTCTTATAAAGTAAAAAAAAAGTTGCTGGAATAAGAGGGTTTCAGCATGCATTTTCTGAAAGATGTGAAATTTGAAACTCATATCTCTGTCATATAATGACACCAACTTTCAGTGATTTGCCAGAAAAAAAAAATATGGGAAACAAAAAAAAAATATGATGCAAAAATCTGGAGATTCTGTAAAAACCTTGACAGTTGAGAGTGATGAGTGGAAGAGTTCCTTGGATACAACTTAAGATGTAGCTTTACTAAGAATTTGAGAATTTAACCTGTGTAATGGAAGCAATCACATGTGGATTCTGCTTTGAGATGTTCTTTTAGAGCATCTTTGAAGAGCATTAGCATCTCTTGACTTTTAATGACAGAATTTTCCCAGTCTGGAGAAGGCTGTTTTACCAGTACTGGTTTTCTAAGGCAGGTGTGCAAGTATGAGACAATTGTCTTGTCTGCTTCTCAGGCCATAGTTATAATCTTGTACTGTGAAGTTTCTTTTTGAAAGGTGGCTAACAGCTTTGCTTTAGTACTTTGAAGACTGTTGTACATAAAGGGATGTGTCTCTGCTTGTCACCAATAGCCATTTAGATTTTCAAGCACTTGGCAGTGGTGCATGAAGGGGTCTACTAAGTGGATAAATTGCAGACTTTATTTTCTGTGTTTATTTGAATATTTGAGGTAACAGGCCACGGTGGTGCAGAGGTTAGCATTGTCGCCTCACAGCAAGAGGTTCTCCTGTTCGATTCTCGGCTGGAGCGCATTCTGTGTCCTCCTTGCGGTTGAGTGACGTTAAAGACATGCAGGTAGGTGCGTGTGTGAATGGGTGTGCCTTCTTTGAATGTTGGGCGTCGGGCTGGCAATTTGGCACCATAAAAATCCACTGCCAATCATGAGCAGACCGGAGTTCCACTGTGGCAACCCCTAACTGGGAAAAGCCGAAAAACATCACTTTATTCTGTGAATATTTGAGGTAAATTCAGTACGAGGAAAGGGAGGCCATTCTCCAGTTTAGGCATTAGTACATTTTGGTAATTGCTAATATGGCTGCTGGAGAGAGCAGATGACTGATTTTGTAACAATGTTTTATATGACTGAGGACTTTATTAGTGAAGCTTACTGAAAAGCAGTGTATGGTTAACATTTTCAAAGGCTCTGGTCATGTCCACAAAAAATCCTGCTATAATTCTTGCATCATTCATATTACAGTAAGTGGAATCCGTGGTCTTTACCATTGTAGTAAATGTACTAAAGCCATTACAAAAGCCATGTTGTGCATTGCATAAGAAGCCATAGCTAATGATGTAATTTAGAAATTGTTTGCAGAGTCTTGATTTCAAATATTTTTATAATAGGACATAGGCTGCAATGTTCTTTCAGACCATTAGGTGAAGTGACTTTTGAAGGCATGAAAATAGTGTGTGGTAGTACAGTACCATAGCAGTTCTTTCACTTTGTGCTGTCATCACTACCACTTGGTTAACTTGGAATGGCAACCGTGGTTTCAGTGTTACAATGTAGGAGTAATGGTTCTCAGGCAGGGAACCAGCAGTTCATCAGGTGTTATAAACTTTTAGAAAAATGCCAGAAGTCTATAAAGAATCATTTCAGTTATTTTTATAGATAAGATGGAAACAGACACAAATGCATACAGATGTAAGGAAAAAAAGGAAAGAAAAAGTGCTGAAGAACGTTTAATGCAGCACGTATACTAGGAAATGCAGCTGGCTAGTATTCAAAAACCAGCACAAAATAAAATATGAAGTGAAAGGGAAAGATGAGTGTGTGTCTATTAATTTGAACTTTGTTGAACTCATGCTTCTACAAAGCTGGAAGTAGCCAGATCATAAAATCAATGCACTTGACAAGTAATATTCAGAAATCAGTACAGATTAAACTAGAAATGCAAGGAGCATAACAGTGTGTCTAATAATGTTTGAACCTTACACCCCACAAGGTTTTACAGAGCTTCTAGCAGGTGAAAAGTTACTACCCTTCAGTAGTATTCAAAAATCAGAACATAATAAAATGTGAAATGAAAGAAGATTGTTTCTACTACTGTTTGAAATTTGTCCGACTCACATGATTTCAATAGAGATTATAGCAGGCCTGTCATAAAATCATTGCAGTTTGGTACCATTCAGAAATCAACACAAGGGGGTGTGGCCAAGATGCCAGTCTGATAGCAGCAAAAATCAATAGCTCTGCTTAGATTTTAATATCCTGACAGGAAATATACTTTAATTTTTAGAAAAATCTAGCTAAAAGTATGCTAAAAGTTAGTTTAACATAGACTCTTTATTATTTTCTAAAAATTAATACATAGTCAAGAGAATTTTTCAATTTTTCCTGTCAAGACGTTTTCTACTGGAGATCTCAAGGTGAGCAACTCGAAGAACCCACACCAGGAGAGTGCAGTGAAGAAAGACCTACATCTTACAATAACCAACATCCAAGAACTGTCACTAAAAATGTGCAAATTCAAAAACAAATTGGATATTATCAAACAAGAATGCAGTAAACAACTGGAATTTCTAAATGGAATAGTAAAAAAATAATCTTAACAGATTCTTGACTTAGAGGAAACAGTAACTGACCTAGATACTAGAGTGACAGAAAATGAACATCACAATGAATTTATTCTGAAACAAAATACCAGGCTGATTGAGAAACTGGAAGACCTTGAAAGTAGATCAAGGAAGAATAACATAAGAATATATGGAATTCCTGAGAAAGAAGAGGGTGCTAACATGAATCAGTTCTTCAATACGTGGTTTTCATCAGCACTAATCATGCCTGAATCCTTCTGTTTTGGAATTGAGAGGGCTCAACAGTCCCTGGCAAATCCAGCTTCATCTCTGAATTTATCTTACCCCAGGTCTATAATAGTTAGATTTATTTCCTTGCAAGACAAGGACTTAGTGCTGAAATCAGCTTGGACTAATTCCCCTATCAAGATGGGTGAAAAAGTTATTCGTTTTGACAATGACTACACCTCTACAGTCATATCCAGAAGAAAGGAGCATGTTCCTCTAATTAAGTTCTTGAAAAAAAAACAATATTAAGTCCCAAATTCTTTTTCCTGCAAGAATAAAAATCACCTTGCCAGAAGGAGTGAAAATCTTTGATTCCCCACAAGAAGCAGTAGACTTTATCCAAAAGAAGAAAATACTGTCGGTCATAGAAGAAATGGAATGGTCATCCCAGAGTTTGAAGAGACAGGCAACAAAAAAATGGATGGTCTGTGAAGGAAGGAACAAACAAAACTAAGAAACTAAAGGACACATGAATAAATTCCTTCTAATTTTAAAAGCTTTGTTTTATGAATCATAATATATTTGATTCTGGAAAGTCTCTATGCTGTATGGTAATGTGAATAATTTTTATTACTAACTTTCTCTTTTCCTTTCTATATCCACTTTTTCTAATTACATATAGTACTAAGCATTTAAATAACATTATCTCTCTCTCTTTCTCTTCTTTCTTCCTATTCTTTTTTTTTTTTTATTAATGTTCCTTTTCTCTTTTCCTAAGTATAAGTACTTTACATACTTTTCACTTTTGAATAACTACAAATGATGTATGTCTTCTTATTCTTCAGTAATAGTATAATTTGACTTAATACCAAAGTGCATTTTTTCTAGTGGGTCAGTGGTGGGGTAACAAAGTGTTTCTGATTAGTGTTTCTAACTAGATGTTTTAGACTCCTTGTTTAGATACATGTAAACATTAATGAATACAGTACATTAATGGTGTTTTATAGATAGCTAAATATAAGTTTTATATGTGTATATATATATATATATATATATATATATATATATATATATATATATATATTAGAACATCAACAGCCAACATCACCGACAACGGATTAGCGGGCACCAGATGATCGACATGCGGAAGACCGACGCTACGGATGAAAACGCCGACGGCAAGGATAGTGACTTGGAAAGAAGGCTGTGTGAGTATGCGGTGGTGACAGATGTTAGGGTGCGAGTAAGGTAAGTGTGGATAGTGACAGTCTGTGGGGATAGGGGTGGGTCTAGTGATTTAGGGTCAGTCTTGGAGTTAGGTAAGTGTCGGTAGTAGTATTTTTGGGTTAGGCGGGTTAAGTGAGTTAGGGTTAGGCGGGTTAGGTAAGTGTCGTAGTAGTATATTTTGGGTTGGGCGGGTTAAGTGAGTTAGGGTTAGGGCGCGGGTTAGCTGAGTGTGCGATAGTGACGGACCTTAGGGTAAGGGTTTGGGTTAGGGTTGTACATAGTTGTGTATGTGAGGTTTAGTGTGGGTTTGTGAGGTTTTTGGTGTGCTTGTGTTCTGTGTGTGGTTTTGGACAGGGGATGTGTTTTGTTAGTTGATTGTTGTTATTGTAGTGTGTGCAGCGTATGGGGTTTCGTGTTTGTGGACCGTCGGTTGTTTGTTTGTCGGGCATGTGAGGTTTCGTGTTTATGGTTTGTCGATTATGTGGTGTCGATGTTTGTGTTGTCGGTGAAAGCAGCTGTCGATGTTATAACCTAGAACCATATATATATATATATATATATATATATATATATATATATATGTGTGTGTGTGTGTGTATATATATATATGTATATATATATATATATATATATATATATATATATATATATATATATATATATATATATATATATATGTGTGTGTGTGTGTGTATGTGTGTCTGTATGTGTATATATATATATATATATATATATATATATATATATATATATATATATATACTAGGTTCCTTTTTTTCCTCTCTCTGGCCTGGTTAACTGGTGGGTAAATGATTGAAGTGTTATAATATGATTTCTGATTTGAGGCAACTGTTGTTACTTCTAAATAGCTGTTTTTATATGAAAGGGTTAATTGTTTTCATGATGTTGATGTTTTGTGAGGAAACTGGTAGTCTGTGTGACTGTTCTCATTGTGAAGATTCATGACAAACACTGACAAGGCAGCTTGAGTGGTTTTTTTTGTTTGTTTGTTTGTTTTTGCTTTCTGTAAAGTCTAAAAGCTTCAAGATCTGAATTTCCCACCAAAAATGTTTTTTCTTCACTAGAGACAACTTCTGTTGTGCATGAGCCTATTTAGATACTTTTTAAGAAGTTTATGAAGCTGCAGTTTGAGGAAACAACCATGATGACATCATTTGACCTTTTGAACTTGTTAAATGGCTGTACTTAGAATTCTCTCCTCTTGAAATTCTGTTATCCTTCACTAGATACTTTAAATGGTAAATAATTAGTTCTGATAAAAGTGCTTAACTCCTTTGAAAATGCCTATGTTCTCTTATAGATGCATACATTCTGCAGATTCAATGATACTATTAGTAACTAAATGACATAAAGTGAACTAGGAGCTGCATTAGAAAACCCATTATGCATATTCACATCAGACCTATGTTATATAACTAAACCTTTAGTAACTAAACAGAGTGTTGTGAGGCCCCCTTTCTCTCTCTCTCTCTCTCTCTCTCCCACCTTCCTGATGAAAGATGTCAACATAGATATTGTTAATACATACGGGTAATATGTGTATAATTGCAAAATATAATCGTTATGTTGTAATAAGTGTTTTATATTTATATATATTCAACAGATCCTTACATGAAATATGTTAGATGACTGACAAAATGGTTAAATTATCTGATTTTTCTTGAAAAGTCTTGGAAATAATGACAATCTTCTTAACCTTCAGCTTCTAATGTTTATACATACTTTGATCTGATGTGTATTTCTGGCATATCTACTTATTAGAGGTGCTATTATCATATGCAACATATTCATATAGCTTCAGATATATTGGACACTCTCATTCTAATGTATATTTCATGGATTCAGATTTCTTTAGTTGCTTTCGTAATGATTTTCTTTTTTGTTTTTATATTATATTCTAAGCAGAGATGGATAATTTGTGTTGTTTGGTATTGGAGAGGTGGTGGATGGATGGTTTAGTTAAGTTTTTAACTAAACTAGAAACTTTATGTTTCATGTATGTGTTTGTAAATAGTTTGGGGTTTTTGAAAGTAGTGCTTAATACACCTTATGCATCTATAAGTAAGTTTTCAGTAGATTACAAATCAACACGGAAGAAAGGTCTTTCAGTTAGTAATAACATACATATTATATTCAATGGCTTATAAATGTTTACCATTAAATATTAATGGTTTGAACAATAATGTCAAAAGAGCTGGTTTGCTTAAATATATCAAAATGCATAAAGCCCAGATCATCTTTTTTACAGGAAACTCATCTATTAAAAAAGATCTACAAAAATACTCATTCAATGGCTATACCATTCTGGCTGATTTATGTTTTAAGACTAAGAGACGGGGCACTCTTATTCTATGGAAAAATACTTGTACTATGCCAAGAATTATAGATACAATTTCAGATAAAGATGAAATTCTAAGCATAGTTATTTTGGAAATCAATAGGAAATATTATACTTTGATTAATACATACTGGATACCAGGACTGAATACTAAATATGTTGACAAATATCTGGACCTGATTACTTTAAATGCAAAAGGGGAAATTATAGCAACAGGTGATTTTAACTGCATATTATCAGGCAATGATACTTCCAAAAATGGTAAAATAAAACTAACATCTCAAGCCAAGAAGTTAAATGACTTTACAAACCAGATGAACCTTAAATATATACATGGTCTAAGAGAACATTATTCCTTATTCTGTACTCACTATTCATATTGGTTTGGTACACAAACAAACATTTATAAAGTCTTTGTATCAAATAATATATAGTCTAAAATAAGTGACGTTATCTATAATGACTTGTCCACTTTCGGACCATAATGCTATAAACTTTACATTAACTACACATACAGATGATTTAAGATTTCTACAGAAATTCATGCTTACATAATTAAGTTAAATGGCTTTAGGGAATGGATAATGAAAGAAATAGACATGTTTATGGAAACAAATGATAATGGTGAAGTGCCTGATATCATACTATGGGACACCTTTAAAGTTTATATATATATGGTAGAATAAAATCTTGGTACCTTAAAAAAAGGACAGAGTGGGACAAAGAACTTTTAGGCTTACAAAAAAAATTAGACAAGATAAAAATGGATGCAAAACCAAATAACAAAGTAGCACATAATTAAATTACTAAGTTAAACCAAAAATACTTAGAAGTTCTGAATCATAAGGTAGCCATAAAACCTGGAAAAATTAAAATTACAGTCTTATGCTGTAAATCCCAAATATCTACATAAAATAGCGGTAAGGTCCAAAAAAAATAATCAAAATCGTATTAATGAGATTAAATATAAAAGTGATGGTTCAAGTTAAGAGTACATCTAACTTAATAGGCATATTAGAAGTGTTCAAAAACTACTATAAAGATATAAATAATAACACAGCACTTTTGGAGACAGATAATGTAATAAATACTTTTATTCAAGAAATATAACTACTAAGGTGTCAATGCAACAAAATAACATATTAAATAAACAAATAACATTAACAGAAGTGAAAGAGCAAAAAAATAAATAAAAAATTAAAAGATAATAAAGCTCCAGGACTGGATGGAATAATTCCTGAACTATATAAGATATTTCCTGAATATATAATAAAGAAAATGATAAATGTCTTTACTATGGTTAAGCAAAAATGTATAACACCCCCATTGTGGAAATACGCAATTATCTCCCCCTTATTAAAACAAGGTAAGAACCCCAAATCCTGTGAGTCATATAGGCCAATTTCGTTACTAAACACTGATTATAAATTTTTCATGACAATATTAGCGAATAGGATAAAGAAAATATTACCTAATCTAATACATAATGATCAGACATGGTTCAGTCTTCATAGAAAAGTGCAAGATAACATTATTAAACTACTGTCATTAATAGAGATAGCATGCAAATACAAAAAACAACTATCAGCCTAGACAAAGAAAATGCTTTTGATTCTATTAGTTGGTCTTATCTACAAACAATTCTGATTGGTTTTGAATTCTCCTCAGATTTTGTCAACTTATTAATGAAAATGTTTAGTGGGGCACAAGCTTATGTGAAAATCGGATCATGTCTGTTCTCACCACTTGAAATCTTCAAGGGAACTAGACAAGGTTGTCCTTTTTCACCATTATTGTTTGCTCTTTCTATGGAACCTTTGGCTACATATATCAGAAACAAGCAAGATATAAAAGGCTTTCAAATTAATAAGGACTATTTTCCTAAGATACAATTATTTGCTGATGATATGTTGTTAATGTTGGGTGATATTGATGGTTATTTGCATGATGTTATAAATACCTTAAGCAAGTTTGAAAGAATTTCAGGGCTTGAATTTAATCATAATAAATCTAAAACATTACTAATTAACAAAAAGAATAACAAAAACCTAAGAGATAATAGCCTGTTTAATTGGGAGAATGATGTATTAGAATATTTGGGTGTCAGTATAAAGAGTGCATGGAAAGAATCTGTTAAACTAAACTACAATAATTTAATAACCACCATTAGTGAACTAATCAAAAGATGGAATAAAATGTTCTTCACAATGGAGGATAGTTTCTCTTTAATTAAAATGATAATTTTACCTAAACTTTTGTTTTATATACAGTCATTAATACTACCCCTCCCAAAAACGTGTTTAAAAAATAGATTCCATGCTACTTAAATTTTTATGGTTCCCCTTAAAACCTAGGATTGCATGTAAATGGCACATAAGAGCTTAGAACAGTAATGGGATGGCATTCCCTAGCTTAGGTCTTTATTCCAGATCAGTTATAATTGATGTAATATTACACTGGATCATACCTACCTATGTATCTGGCTGGAAAACAATACATGAGATTCATATAACTGATGTCAGAACTATAGAAAATCAATTTAAGGAACAATATGAAATAAGTAGAGTTCATTGGCTTTTACATGAATTTTGTTTATTTAATAAGAAGTTTGATTATTTTTCTTATGGCATTAATCAAATATTGAATAACTTTAAAAATATAATTGATTGTAATTACAACATTAAATAATTTCTATTTCTTATATTTCCTATAGCATACTCCGATTGCCTAGATTCTTTCAACATAAATGCGATGCAAAAATGAAAGGAAAATAACTGGATATTCTGACATCAGTTTATTGAAAATAAGAGTATTAAACCACTAAACTCTATGTAGTTTTGATAATAGTGAAGAAAGACACGTGGTTGTTTATACACTCATTACAGCAGTTTATAGAAAACAAAGTGAGAGTATCAATGAACCTAGAGACTGAATCTATACCTAATTTAATTCAGCTTTTTTATTAGGTGTCTTGAAAAGACAGATAATCAAAAATTAAGTATCTCACCTATCTATAAGATACTAAGAGAAGACACTCTAAAGTTTGACTCAGATTTTTGGAATTACTATGTAAAGATTAATGGAGAACAAATATCTGATGAATCCAAAAAATTGTTATTGAATTCTACGTATGGTACCTCTTCTTCATTATATTGGAGATTGTATACATGGAAATTTATGAATAGGAGTTTCTATACTCCACATAAACAAATCTTATACTCAAAAACAGTGAAAGTAAATGTTGTAAATGTGATAAATTACTAGAGGCCAACTGGGTTCGCATGTTAATTAAATGTAGAAATGTTGTTCAATACTGGAAAGACTTCAGATATTTTGTAAATGCTTTATGGTCTGATAACTGTCATATTTCTAACTCACTAATCCTATTCGATGTTCCTATACCTAATGTAATACCTAAATCTCAGATTCAGTTACTCTGGTCAATTCTTGCAATTGCCAGAAAACTTATTACTTTGAACTGGAAAAGTAAACAAGATTTGATGTTTAAAGATTTTGTTAATTTAGCAAAAGTTGTTTGTAAAAATGAACTGCTAACCATTTGTTATAGAACTCATAACATTACTCATAAAAAATAGCATGGCAAAAATTAGAAAACCTTTTGAACAAATATTGATAACTTCTCATTGATAAAACTAGTGTTTCTCATGGATGAATGTAAATATTGTAAATAGTTTTGTTATTGTTTTATTGTATCTGTTATATGTACATTTGCATATGTTTATAATAAAAACAAAATAAAATGTTTTTGAAAAAAAAAAGAAATCAATACAAAAATAAAATACAAAATGAAATGAACAGAGAACACTGCTTACTAATGTTTTAGTCTTGCATTACACATATGTTTTCTAGAGCGGTGGTAGCAGTCAGGTCATAAAATAACTGACAGGCTACTTTTCTCTGAAGGTAAAATGCACAAGCTAACCTAATCAATGAATCAAACTGAGAGCTGTTGTGAGTGTGACTGCAAATTGAGATGGAAGTTGGCTAACACATTTGAAACTTCCTGTAGGCTCCCATCCCCCAAATTCCTAATTAAAGCTGGGGCATGCTCAGAAAGGTACATTGAAAATGTAAACAAAGAGGTGAATCAAAACAAAAAGATCCTGGGACTGCCCTTTAAGAAAGTGATATGCAATTTGCTGTATTTGGCACCTGAGTTTTAAGTTTAAGTAGGAGTGACTTTTGCCTGTTTTACTGATATTTGAGAGAAGTGGAAAGGCTACTTGATTATTTATTATATATTTACTGACATTTGTTTACTGGGAATATCCGACTGGGTAATAAATATCCATTTTCAGCAGAGACCCAGGAGAAAAGCTCCAGGGAGTTAACTAACATCAAGTAAAACAGTAGAACAATTGTAATTGCTAGGAAGTAAAAAGCTACAAGTCCACCCTAAGAGTGGGGAGAGGGCAGGTGTTGAAAGATACAGATAGGAAGTATGATGAAAGGTTTGGTTATTAAGAATGTAAATTATTTGTTAACATACATCATATAGTTGAGGTACATGGGCACAGCCATGAGTTAATGAGAAATTATTTGAGAGAGAGAGAACTTAAATATATGCAGGCTAGATATAGTTCTCAATGAATTTGAGATAGAGTTCCACAGTTTAGATATGCAGTGTGACTATAAACTTTGCCCCATACTTTTTTTTTTGCTTTATAAATTTCAAGCAGGTTTTTGTCCTGAGAGCTCAGAGGGCAATTTGGGAGATAGTGATGAAGTACTGAGGAGATAGAAGGGCAGGTAGAGGAGTTTTATAGTATTTTATGGATTAGAAGAAGTTGAGTATGGGCTAGTTGGTGTGGGAGTTCTAACCATTTGAGAGCACATAATGCAGAGCAATGATGACCTTTATGTGGCAGGTTAGTTGCAAATGTAGCTATATTATTATACCATTGCTCTCTTAAATCAACTGGAGTAATGTGATCTTATTATAACATTACTCCAGTTGTGATATAAGAGAGATCTGGGTGTTAGTCAAAATAGATGAGCCATAATGAGGAGAGGGTGAAAATAAATGTTAGCTAGGGTAAGTCTACTAGAAGGAGTAAGGAGGGTTTTTTTTCTCTGTATAGTAGACCTAGCTTTTGATGAGTTATTTTTATACAGTTTTGTATGTGAAGATCAAACTTTTTAAGTTGTCATCTGTGGTGTCTCCAAGCAGTTTGGTGTGGGTAACTACTTCAATAGCTATATTGTTTAAAGAGGAAATGTGGAAGCTACTTTTAGCATTGGCATGGGACTTTGGAAAAAATAGTAGCTTAGCTTTTTAAAATTAAATAAAAATTGTTTTTGATATAGCCATAGATCTCCTTCTATTCACATGCTGAAGTATTCATAACATGGGGGAGTCCACCTAGAGCTGACTCATACTTCTGGCCAGAATACAAAAGTCTATCGCTCCTGTGAGGTACATGCAACGTCACATGGAATTCAAAATATATGTCAGTCATAAAGTGACTTCAGGTATAAAATGAATGTCGGCATGTCATGTACCAGACCTCAGAACTCATCTGCTCTGGTCGTCGCTCAAAAGACAAGTTGTGAACCTTGGTTCAGATAAGTACTCCATTGGATTTTTTTCATTACAGTCTTTGGCTACTGTGTATTGTTTTGATTACATGTCAGCTAGGAAAGGCAAATGTCAGTGAGGAAGGCAGATTCCAGATAAGGACTCTCACAACCTTTGTTTATTTTGTCTAGGCCCAGATCACGACCATACTACCTGTGCTTTTTGTAAGGCCTTTGTACTCAACAGCCTATATAGTTACTAAGTTTTTCTCAACTTATATCTTGAAAATTAGCATCTTAAGTGTCTCTCAAATGACATGGAAGCTATGTCGGGCCCTTCAGCCAAACTGCAAGCTAAGAAGGCCAAGAAGCATAGGTCTGATTTACCTGCTGCTCCCTCTGTTCCAGATGTCTCTCCCAAGACTGATGTTGGCCTGGAGACTGTTCCAGAGTCAGTAGATACTCCTTTAATGGGTACCAGTGTGAAGACTGTGAAGGACTGTCCCAGCACATCCTCAAGGATGTGAAGGTCATAGACAATATATTGAAAAAGTATGTTCTACTGGAACCACAGATCTGCAAAGATTCTTGGTCTTTTTTGAACAATATTAACAACTTAACTTTTAAAGGAGAATAAAACTTTATGACAATTGATGCATGTGACCTATACACGGTGATACCTTAGGACATGGGAACTGAATGGGTGATAGCCCACATTAGATCTAAGGGAGCAGATGGCAATGAAATGAGGCTAGTGGAAGAATTACTTGGGATAGTGCTAGCAAATCATTTCATCATGTTTAACAACAATTTCTACTTACAAAATATAGGTGTGGCAATGGGGTCTCCCTGTGGAGCAAGTTTCGCAAATTTAGTGTTGACTTATTGGGAACATCAGGTGATCCTGGATAACATCGAAGTAAGTCAACAACTGTATTATTATACCTGCTTTTTAGATGATATATTTATCATCATCAAGGGAAACTCAATACTAGCACGAGACTTTATGGATAGATTAAACAACTCTACTAATTTTTTAAAGTTCACTAGCCAATTCAACAACAATATTATCAATTACTGAGACGTGGAATTGTCAAAAGATTACAAACGTCAACAATATAGAGCACACTCTAACTGCTTCCTTCATTATACCAGTGCACACCCATTTCACCAAAAGAAATCAGTGGTGAAAGGGCAGCTGGCATGAGCAGCGAGGATGATTACAGAACAGGAGAACTTTGAGGTTGAATGTGTGACACTAAAAATAATGTTCTTGAAAAGAGGCTACCCTAGTGAGTTACTAGAAGAACTCATAGTTGAAGTTAACTATAAATGCCAGCAAGGTATGTTTAAACCTATATTAATGGACCATCGTAATGAAAGAGTTTCCCCTACAACTAACTCGAATGTTGAGACTATTGTAGAAGGAAGCAATTCAACAGTGATAGGAGGTAACCCACTAAGTGTAGTCTATAAATTAAGCTTCACTTTTACCTTCAGCATTGATGCCCAAGCTATTAGGAAGATTTTGCTCAAAAACTGGGAACTTTTAACTAGTGACAGGGAATTACTTAGAAAAATAGGTGCCTACCCTGTCGTGACATTCAGGAAGGGGACAAAACTTAAAATCTCTGATAGAGAATAACAAAACCAGAGGTAAAAAATTTCCAGGAACATACAAATGTGAAGCATGCAACCAATGTAAGCACATAGACATTGGTATTAAATTCACAGTAAGGGGTAGACATTATTACACTAAGGAAAAATACAATTGTAATTTCAAATTGTTAGTCTACCTAGCCCAGTGTCACAGTTGCCCAGCATATTATGTCGGCAAGACAGATCATAGACTTAGAGAAAGGGTGTATGAGCATACTTATTACATCAGTAAAACTAGATATTGAAGAACGCTGTGCCCCTAAGTGTCTTGAAATGCCAACCTGGTCTTCCAAGGAATAAGACGAGCAGAGTGATGTTGTAATATAAATGAAATTTATTGCATAAATTATAATAAAAGTTAACCACTTTCACTTGCAGACAGCGAGCTTCATTAGAACTCCATTGAATCTGAACAGTATCGTTTAAATAACTTTTTTGGCGCCAAAGCACTACATTTAAATTTTTTTAAAGGTGTATACACATAAAATGTATATATGCCATGATGCTGAATAGCACAACATTGACTACATTCATCTCACAATATCAACCCTTACACAAATACAAAATGAAAATAAAAATGATCATAACAATAATAATCATGCTTAGTCTTAATATATAATATATAAAAATGTATATCTAAATAACACTCTGCTACTATCTGTAACAACAACCACAAAACCCATCAATTACTACAAAATTACTTAAAAACTGAATACTTTGATAAAATAAGATAAAATAAATAAACTATCTACATGAATAGTAATGCTGGCTTTATGGTAACAAAATCATTTAGTCCTGGTGCAGTTGAAGCGTCTGTATATAACTGCCACCGTATTTCTTTATAGGACAACATTCCTTTAAAATCTCCCCCTCTAGATGCAAATAATACATTTTCAAGAATGGCAAATTTAAATGTATGGGTATGTCCATATTGTTTAATGTGCTTATATAAGGCATTTTTCTCATCTCTTGTCTTAATGCTATATTGATGTGCGTAAATAAGTTTATTCAACTTTCTTTCCATTTTACCTATGTAAAATCCGGAACAGGCTGTACACTTTGCCAAATACACAACCCATCTAGTATTACAATTTCCGTGAACAAACCTTATATGTGTCTTATGTATATTATCCAAGATGATACTACATTCATCAAAAATAGCATGACATTGTTTACAATTCCCACACTTGGTGGTCTTCCTATTTGTCGAATATCTTACAATGTCACCTCTTTCAAGATAACTTTTGATATTCAACCCATTTTATGAACAAAAACGGGTTGGGGTCCCAATATTTTAACTATTTCCTGATCTGTCATTATAATTTTCCAATTGTTAATTATGATCCCCTTAATTTTGTTAATATGTGGGCCATATTCCAAGACACACGCTCTTCCATAATCAGCGGTGGTAGGTGTAATATCAAGAACCTGTTTTACATTACTATGGTTATGGGGGTTATTAATATCAAATTTGTAACCCAATAAGGGTGTATATTTTTTCCCCATTCATGTATAATATTTTTACTTATACGGTTCATCATGTTTATATCATAACCCCCGTCCCTGAAAAGAGAAGTAATGAAAGTGACTTCTTCCAACATCTCAGGATAGGTAGAGGTCATTCTTATTGCCCGTATAATTTGACCCCTAAATATATTAACAAATAAGTCCCTTGGATGATTACTAGAAAATTCTAAATAACTGTTAGAAAATGTATGTTTTCTAAACAGTCTAGATTTAAAACTACTTTCACCTTTAGAAATATAAGTATCAAGATAAGGGAGTCCTTCCATATTAGATGAATAAGTAAACTTCAAATAAGTACTACTTGAGTTCAAAAATTTCACAAATTGATCTAATACATCTTTGTTACCATCCCATAATACATATATATACCATCCAGGTAACGCGAGTAATATCTGATATTTTTAAAGAATTTGCTGGTAAATAGCTTAGTCTCCTCCCATTCAAGCATAACTAAATTGGCGTAGATGGGAGCATAAGCGGCTCCCATAGCTACACCATTGGTCTGTCTAAAAAAATTCACCCTCATACTCGATGTAATTATGTTCCAATACTATGGACATTAATTCAATAATCAGACATACTTTGTCCCATTCTAAGCCAGTTATTTGATTCATTTGGCATGCAATACATGCAAGCACTTATTAAACATAATTATGGACAATTGGCTAAGGTTATGTTGGAAGTGGAAAAGCTTAATGATGTAATATTGAATGATCTATTATTCCCTCAATGGGAAAGACTATATAGAAAGCAGTTTAATATTGCTGAATCTAACACAAAGAAAGCTTTTCAAAGGAAATATCATAAACTCCAGAGAGATACTGAGCAATATCAGAAATGTACAGCATATATCTGGGGAAAACACACAGAGGGTTATCCTGTTAAGAAACACAATACAGGGAAGTACACTTCTAACTTTTATGGTAAAAATAAATTTTCTAACACACGTTACAGAGATAATTATGAATATTATTTACAGGAGGATGATGACACACATTTTTTTATATCAGGGTGGCAACATAAGGCAACCAAGGGAGAGAAAATGGGGAGGACATCCCAAGGAAAATTACCCACAAAACCACCCATAATTTTCCAATTGACTTCAAATAAATAGCAAAAGGAACCAATAAAATCCAAGAAGACACCCACTAAGATTTTAGATACATGTTTGGAGTTTACAGAAACAATAGGTAGCAGTTTATTGTTAAATATTGACGCTGAAGAAGAAAAGCGACAACATTGTTATAACAATGAAGATGTAGTTGAAATTGTTACAGGGTCTTTACAAGACTTACAGTGTGAGTGTATTTTAAGGATGGTGTAGTTAATACGTATAAACATTTCAATATATATAACTACACAGATCTTTCATTGAATACTACATTTTTCACACTTTTTTTCCAAAGGTATGAAATACATGCCAACTACAAAATTTAGACTTGTGGACAGTCTTACTGAGTTCAAAAAATATATTAGGAAACTCAATTAAGCCATCACTTTTAATAATAAAGGCAGTCAGTCCTATAATCAGAGAGAACATGGCATGTTAAAGAAAAAAAGTACATTTATGCCACCAATGCACCCACTTATTTCAGTATATGATAAATCAGTTTCTAGACAAATCTATCAACTACAGAACCATCTTAAAGGTGTCAAAATGTATTATAATTTGCCCGATGATGAGTATAAATTGTTGCAAGACCTCAGGAGAGACAAGAGCATTAGAATTATGAAACCCGACAAAGGGGGCGGGATTATTTACGATAGTACGGAATATACTTCTAAAATACATCAACTATTATATAACCCTGGCAATTATGAGATTATTTCATTAAATGAAATAAATATAGTGTATCGACACATCGATTTACATATAGAAGAATTTCTTATTGATCAAGGAATTACGATGGACACTTATAATTATTTAAAGGTTGAACACCCTATCTTAGCCTCTATAGTGGGAATACCTAAAGTACATAAATGTACTGATAATCCTCCATTTAGACCTATAATATCTGGAAGTAGATCTAAAACTTTTCCACTAGGTACAGCAGTTGACAGATATCTTAAACATATTTATGATAGAATCCCACACTTAGTCAAAGATTCGTGGGAATTTTTGAGAAATTATCCAGTCAACTTGTGGCATTCAGAACTTCTGTTTGTCACTGTGGACGTTATTGACCTATTTTCATGTATTCCGAAAGAAACTGGATTAGAGGCCTTTGCATATAGCATAAGAAAATATGGAGGCTTAGAATGGGACAAAGTATGTCTGATTATTGAATTAATGTCCATAGTATTGGAACATAATTACATCGAGTATGAGGGTGAATTTTTTAGACAGACCAATGGTGTAGCTATGGGAGCCGCTTGTGCTCCCATCTACGCCAATTTAGTTATGCTTGAATGGGAGGAGACTAAACTATTTACCAGCGAATTCTTTAAAAATATCAGATATTACTTGCGTTACCTGGATGATATATATATATATATATATATATATATATATATATATATATATATATATATATATATATATATATATTATGGGACGGTAACAAAGATGTATTAGATCAATTTGTGAAATTTTTTAACTCAAGTAGTACTTATTTGAAGTTTACTTATTCATCTAATATGGAAGGACTCCCTTATCTTGATACTTATATTTCTAAAGGTGAAAGTAGTTTTAAATCTTGACTGTTTGGAAAACATACATTTTCTAACAGTTATTTAGAATTTTCTAGTAATCATCCAAGGGACTTATTTGTTAATATATTTAGGGGTCAAATTATACGGGCAATAAGAATGACCTCTACCTATCCTGAGATGTTGGAAGAAGTCACTTTCATTACTTCTCTTTTCAGGGACGGGGGTTACGATATAAACACGATGAACCGTATAAGTAAAAATATTATACATGAATGGGGAAAAAATATACACCTTATTGGGTTACAAATTTGATATTAATAACCCCCATAACCATAGTAATGTAAAACGGGTTCTTGATATTACACCTACCACCGCTGATTATGGAAGAGCATGTGCCTTGGAATATGGCCCACATATTAGCAAAATTAAGGGGATCATAATTAACAATTGGAAAATTATAATGACAGATCAGGAAATAGTTAAAATATAGGGACCCCAACCCATTTTTGTTCATAAAATGGGTCGGAATATCAAAAGTTATCTTGAAAGAGGTGACATTGTAAGATATTCGACAAATAGGAAGACCACCAAGTGTGGGAATTGTAAACAATGTCATGCTATTTTTGATGAATGTAGTATCATCTTGGATAATATACATAAGACACATATAAGGTTTGTTCATGGAAACTGTAATACTAGATGGGTTGTGTATTTGGCAAAGTGTACAGCCTGTTTCGGATTTTACATAGGTAAAATGGAAAGAAAGTTGAATAAATGTATTTACGCACATCAATATAGCATTAAGACAAGAGATGAGAAAAATGCCTTATATAAGCACATTAAACAATATGGACATACCCATACATTTAAATTTGCCATTCTTAAAAATGTATTATTTGAATCTAGAGGGGGAGATTTTAAAGGACTGTTGTCCTATAAAGAAATATGGTGGCAGTTATATACAGACGCTTCAACTGCACCAGGACTAAATGATTTTGTTACCATAAAGCCAGCATTACTATTCACGTAGATAGTTTATTTATTTTATCTTATTTTATCAAAGTATTCAGTTTTTAAGTAATTTTGTAGTAATTGATGGGTTTTGTGGTTGTTACAGATAGTAGCAGAGTGTTATTTAGATATACATTTTTATATATTATATATTAAGACTAAGCATGATTTTTATTGTTATGATCATTTTTATTTTCATTTTGTATTTGTGTAAGGGTTGATATTGTGCTATTCAGCATCATGGCGTACATACATTTTATGTGTATACACCTTTAAAAAAATTTATATGTAGCGCTTTGGCGCCAAAAAAGTTATTTAAACGATACTATTCAGATTCAATGGAGTTCTGATGAAGCTCACAGTCTGCAATTGAAAGTGGTTAACTTTTATTATAATTTATGCAATAAATTTAATTTATATTACAACATCACTCTGCTCGTCATTCCTTGGAAGACCAGGCTGGCGTTTCAAGACACTTAGGGGCACAGCGTTCTTCAATATCTAGTTCTGTTTGTTTTTCTTGAATGCTCAGTATTTGGATTACATCAGTAAAGGTAAACAAGAAAGTCCACTTGCTAGACATTGTATGGATTTCCCAGAACACATGTTTAAATTTCGTGTTATAGACTCGATTAAGACTGACCTTCGGGGGGGGGGGTCCCTATTCTTTATTGTTGGAAGAACTTGAATTGTTGTGGCAACTTAGGTTGAATTCACATCATTCACCTGGCCTAAATGAGACCTGTTAAATAGCATGTGTACTGAAACTAAAGAACCTGATGAGATGAAATTTTTTTTATTACAGGATAATTAATGGAGTTTAAAATGAATTTAATTGAAATGTTTGTGTTACATATTATGCAAACCTCAGTACTTCAGTACTAAGGTTTGAGCAATGTCACCATGTTTGAGTAGTGGTTCAGCATTATTGTGTTTACTTGTAATGTCTTGATGAGTGATTGAACTAGGTAGCTCTTGTTTTTTAGATTGTTAATATATATTTCTTAGTACACTACACACTTGATTAAATGTATACACTTCACAGGTGTACATATTGCAGTACTAAAATATGTTAACATTATTCAGGGAGTGTGACTTCCCTGTTAACTGTAACAGGGTGATTACTAGAATTGACATACACACATACATTTTCATACACATGTATGGTTGGGTAACCAAACTTTAACTTAATGATACCGCTAGTTATAGAGACTAGGGTTATAGGTTACCATCATATTTATTTTTCTATACATTTAAGTTGTTTGGTTTACACACACATATACATATATATGTATATATTTATATATATATATATATATATATATATATATATATATATATATATATATATATGTGTGTGTGTGTGTGTATATATATATATATATATATATATATATATATATATATATATATATGTATACAAAACTATTTTTAGTGCTTAAATAAAATAAGGAACCTTTGTTCATATAGTTACTGTTTCACGTATGATTTTATAACCATTTTTATGTAAGTAATTTTTAATCTGATTTGCTTGTTGTTGTATATGTTCTACAGCTTTTAGAAGGACTAATTAGTATGGTAAGAGTGTGCCTATTTAAATGAAGTACTGTAAATGATTTTGTCTGAAGGAGTTTAGTCAACGTACTAAACGAAAAGCACTTTATGGGTTACATTAAAGTGGATTTGTTGTTTTTTGTCAGTATTTGCCTTTCCTTGTTGTTGTTTTACACAGTTTGCATTCATATTACCCATTAACTATCAGACCCAGATGGCCGACTGTTCTTTGTGTCTTCTTTCAGACACTAGCAAACTATTATCTGAGCTTCCTGACTCTCCCACTAAGGCTAAGCTTTCCTCCATCCTTAACTTCTCAGCTCAGGTTACACGGCATTCCATAAAGTGTAGCTATCATGCTGTGGAGGCATCAACTAGAGCGGTTGCATCTGGGTCAGTCCTGATGAGGTATTCTTGGCTCAGGCTGCAACCTTTGCCTGAAGACATTAAGGCAAAAATCATGGATACCCCCTGGAAAACAAGGCCTTGCTTGGTATGTCAGCTGCAGAACTTTTCAAATCTGCTCAGGAGAAGGGCAAAGAGCTGCAAGACCTGAAGCATATCTTTGTTTTTCCAGTGCCCAGGTTCCAGAGAAACTACCCTACCAAGACCACCTTTGTTAGAAAGTCTGTAAGACCCAATCTTCCCAAGGTAAAAGGGATTCCAGGAGACAGTTTCCCTCTAAATCCACCTATTCTACTTCCATACAGAAACAGCCCTTTCAGGCTAAGCCAGGTAGTCTGTGACTACACGCCTTTCAAGCCATCAACAACTCTGCCCGTTTGTCTCTCTCTTTCTCTCCCTGCTTGGATACAGATAACTCAGGACTCTTGGGTCCTATCCATCATCCTGCAAGGATACTTTATGGTGTGAAAGACTCCTCCCCCATTCAGGGATATTCCACACCCCCAAAGGAACAACTAGAACTGTTTTCCCAAGTCATTTCCAATCTCCTTTCTCAGGGCACTATTCAAGTGGTCCCACCCTCCCAAGTAGGAAAGGGTTCTACTTCAGGATGTCCCTGGTACCCAGGAAGGATGGTCCTTGGAGACCCATTCTAGACCTTTTCCATCTAAATACCTTTCTGAAAGTTCCCACCTTTCATATATTAACCTTACCTATACTTCTTCCTCTTATCCTTCCTCAGGCCTTCATGTTGTCATTGAACATCAAGGATGCCTGTCTTCATATTCCCATTCATCTGCAATTCAGGAAGTTTCTTCTATTTGCTATTTCTTCATCACATTTTCAATTTTGTGTCTTGTCCTTTGGATTGTCTATGGCCCCAAGAGTGTTCACAAAATGCTTAACTCATGTCAAAGCCTTCTGCGGGCTAAAGGACATTTAGATATTTCCATATCTAGGCGACCTTCTCATCCAGGCTCAGACTCCAGACATCCTTCAGGAGAACCTCTAATTCACAGTATCTCTGTTTGAGAATGGAGGAGTCACAATCAATTACCAGAAACCTTTCTTGGCTGTAGGATCCAGTCAGACAGGATGTTGGCTTCCTTACCCCCAGAAAAGGTCATGTCCCTCACCTCCTACTTCCAGGACCTCTTGTTCTCACAATCCCTGACTACCAGGGAATTTCTTCATCTCCTGGGGTTCATGGCTTCCACAATTCCCCATGCTCCCCTTACCCAAGTTACACATGAGGAAATTCTAGTGATTTTTGAGGACAGTATGGGAACAGCACTCCCACCCTCTGGAGTTTGTTATCCCACTCCTGCCTTACCTGAAAAAGGAATTACAGTGGTGGATCCACCAGTTGGCAAAGAATCCAGGTTTACCCTTAGAACTACCTGCTCCCAATCAGGAGCTCTACAGGGAAGCATCAGACATGGGTTGAGGAGCAGCTCTGGACTCATGGAGGGTCAGAGATGTCTGGTCTCCAGCCCAGAAAGGGGAGCACATCAATATAAAGGAAATGAGGGCCCTGATCTTCACCCTACAAATCTTGAAACCTAATCTTTCTCTAGGGGGTTTAAGATGGTTTACTGACAATAACACTATTCTCTGGTATGTCAACAAACAGGGAGAGACAAAGTCCTACCTCCTGTGCAGACTGGTTTTGTAGGCCTGGGAATTAGCTGTCCAGAGTCAATTTTCCCTCCAGGCAGTTGTGGTTGCAGACACACTGAGCAGGTCCATAACTCAATCCCATGAATAGATGCTACACAGGGATGTGTTTATGGACATGGTCCATCGATGTGGTATACCTCAGGTAGATCTCTTTGCCTCCCCCATGAACAGGAAACTTTCCAAGTTTTGTGTCAGTGTCCCAGATCCCTTGGCATGGAAAGTTAATGCCATATCTTTCTCTTGGAAGGGGATGTTTCTTTATGCATTCCTCCCTTCCCATTACTTCAAAAGGTCCTGTTGAAAATCCATCAGGAGCAACCAAAAATCTTGCTGGTGATTGCCTTTTGGCCAAGACAACATTGTTTCCCACTTCTTCTGCATTTAGCCAGGGGCAATCACCACAAGTTACCCCACAGAAATGACCTACTCACACAGGACAAGGGAACTTTAGTTCATCCACAGATGTCAACCCTACAACTGACTCTGTGAATGATAGGGTTTTGATTCCCTTCAGACACCTTTTTTTCTGAGGATATGCTACAAGTTCTGCAGGAGGCCAGAAAACACACAATAAGGAAATCCCATGTTTCCAAATGGAAAAGGTTTTCCATCTGGTGTCCTAAAAAGGATTTACAACCACTGCTATTGGATGTTCTAGTGGTCCTGTCCTACATATGTGAATTACTGATGAGTGGGCTGTCATACCCCTCAGTAAAAGCTCATCTTTCTGCTATCTCTGCCTGTCTGCCTATGTCTCCCCCTTTAGCTTCTAGGTTGGAAGTTAAACTCTTTTTAAATTGTGTTCTTCACATCAGACCACCAAGGAAACCGATCCCTTCTCCTTGGGATATCAACTCTGTCTTAGAAAAACTTACCCTGGCCCCTTTTGAGCCAGCAAGTTCTGCTTCCCTGCAATACTCCACTTGGAAAATTGTTCTTTGGGTGGACATTACTTCTGCCGGAAGGATGTCTGAGTTACAAGCTCTCATATCCTCATCCTCCTTCACAGTTTTCCACAAAGATAGGATTTCCCTATGCACTAGCCCCATCTTTTATGCCCAAGGTGGTTAATGGGTTATCTCTCAATCAGTCCATTAATCTTCCAGTCTTTTTCCCTTCTCCTCAATCCTCTAGCAAGAGGATCCTACACACTTTAGATGTGCACAGTCAACTCAGATATTATATGGATAAAAATAAACCAGTTTGGAAATCTGACCATTTGTTTTTTTCTTATCACCCAAGGGCCCTGGGCCAGCCTGTTTCCAAGCAGACTATTTCAACTTGGATTTCCAAAACTATTTCCATCTGTTACATGGTTCATGGAAAGAATCTACCCTTACCTATTAGGGCACATTCCACTAGAGCAGTATCTTCTTCTTCTCGTGCCTTCTTTAAAGGCTAGGATACTTCCTCTAGCCTGGAAGCCGATACTTGGTCTTCATACTTTCATGAAACATTATAAACTTGATGTCATTTCCAGGTCCAGAGCTGGTTTTGCCAGGGATATTCTGCATGGGTTTGTGGTGAATGTTTCTGTTCCTCCACCCAATTCTTCTTCTGCATGAGGTTTGGTACTTTCCCTCATGTTATGAATACTGCAGCATATGAATAGAAGGACATAGAATAGTTATGTAAAATCTTACCATAACCATAGATGCCCTTCTGTTCTATATGCTGCTGTGAAAAAAATTGCTGTTCCGTGTGTTCAAGATTTAGGGATTTCAACTTTAATGGGTCGATTAAACAGCGTTTGCTATTTTAAGCCTTCACTGAAATAATATAGGCCCTAGAAAAATAGAAGAGATAAACTTTCCTTGGTCTCTAGCCTTATTAATGGCGTTGGAAAAGCTGAGAGCTATAGTACTGCTATGGCCTGGTTGGAAACCATGTTGTAAAGTTAGAGATTTCAGAGGAGTTGTCTCTATGGAGGGAAATAATGAAGACATTTGTCACAGGGCAGGAGCATAAGAGCCTTGAACAGATCTGTTGATGAGAATTGAGACTGGATATGCTATAGACTGTGCAGAAAGCTTAAGGTAGTCAGCAGGGAGATCATCAGCAAAAGGAGAAAAGTGTTTAAGTTTCTTTGGTAACTGTTTAACATATGATGTGGAGGCAGGTCGGTGATTAAAGGCATGGATGTCAGGAGTAGTAGAGTTCTGAAGTAGATTAAATGTTTGGAGACAGCTGGAGGAAAGAGAGGCTATGATGTCAGTGAAGAAAGTGTTAAATCTTAACATTTTCTGAGGGATATAAGTGTGGATAGGGGTTTTGTGAGAGCCAGGTTGAAAAGAATGTCTTTTTTGAGTTGCAGAATTTCTTTGGATTTTGTCTATGATTCTCTCGTATGTCAGAGTACGATATATATATTTTTTGTCTAGGTGAATTTGCTTCATGGTGAGGTTATGCAATTCCTTATATAAATGTGAGATGTTTTAGGGGGTTTATCTTTGTGCAATTGTTTCCATGGTTTGTCACATGTTTGCTTGAGAATTTGTGTAGAATGAGACAGCCAGGGGATGAGTATTTTTTACTCTTTTATTTCCAGTTGGGGCAAGGATATTTAAAGTATTCACGAATATATTGTTGAATTTGTTGACAGCTTCATCTAGGGGTAGGGCTTTGAGTAGAGACCAACTGACAGATTTCAGTAGATTATTGAGTGTATCGGGATGAAAATTAGAAAGATAGTGGGTAGTTCTGTACTGATGTTTTTTTAGCTGGCGGGTGATTTTTGTATTGGTGAATACAGGGTAATGGTCAAAGACAAGTATCCAGTCAAGGATAGAATTTTTATGATTTACTTTGTTGAGTCAAGTAGGGGAAGAGATCAGCTGTTTGAACCCATTCGAGTTTAGACTAGCAGTTGGGATGTTGGATGTCACAGATAACCAGTAAATGTTAAAGTCACCTAAGATAATGGTTTCAATAGTGATATTTATAGTTATCCAGCAAATAATTTCTTCTAATAGCTAATATTATTACTTGGGGGTATGTAGAGGGTAACTATACAGCACTTCTTATGTTTATTAGCAGAAGTTCTGCACTTTGAAGATTGTTACATTGGTTTTGAGGGGTGAAAAACTTAAGACAGTTATCATATACACTTGCAACTCTTCTGCTTTTAGTGTAGTCTGTCACATCAAATTATATTGTAGCCAGAGACAGAATTTCAGAATCTTTACTATGGGGTTTTAGCTATGTTTCAGTAGTGACAACAATATTTGGGGAGTCCTGAATAAACCATGCTTGTAGGTCTGCAATTTTGTTTAAAATACCACAAATGTTAATAAATGTGAAGATAAGTTTTGTGGGTGTTATACAGGAATCAGGGACACAGATGATGGTGAAATGGATGAGGCTGAGGGTTTGGGATTGGGATAGATGCCACCACAAAGAGAGAATTACAATTAGTTAGTTTTTTTTTTATAAAGTATATGAATGTATTCTAGGTTATGTCAAAGTGAACTGAATGCTTAGATGTTTTGTATTTGAAAAGGTGAATAGGTTCGATATTAAATACATTTCAGGAAATAGATATGAAGGATGGTGTAGCCTGAGTATAGATACGGTGGCTGGTAGATTGTCAGTGTGAATAAAGAGTGAGAGTTCCATGGTAGGTAATAAGGTGACATAAAATGAATAGTAGAGATGTGGAGATGCAAAAGGATAACATGATAGATAGAAAGGACTATGGAGTAATTAAGGAGAGATTACACTTGAATGAAAAGGAAAAATATGTTAAAGGAAAGGGAGGAAAATGAGGGGAAAAGCAGATGAGGGTAAAACTGGCTTGCTGGCGATTCAAGGCAGGGTGGTTCCTTATTATGCAGATTGAGAAAGATTAAGATATTAATAGAATATAGCTAGTTAGAGAAATGTAGAATATATATGTGTGATAGGGTAAAGTTGTGAATTAAAGGAAGTATGTGTACAATAAAACGTTTGTGGGTATTATGTTTTCTGTCAATATTATGAAAGGAAGGGTAATATTGAAGGAACTGATGAGGAGAAAGAAGCAAATATTATACAAGAGGGAAAAGAGAATAAAAGTATAGATTGTAAAGTTAGGACAATAGAGAAGATTAAAATTAAGTGAGGAAGTGGAGAAGAATAAGTATGGGGGAAAGGGGACACAAGATAAAGGGTTTGTGTGAATGTTATTGGATAATGACTTAGTAGCATGAATCAGTGAGGCTAGTAGGAAGAGGAGGGGATAGGATTGAGAAAGGAGAGGGGATATGTTCAGTATAAATTTAGATATGGGGGGATGGGTGGGAATTAGACATAAGGTAGGGAAGAGTAGTGAGCCTGAGCATAGCAAGGGTGAATGGAGCAGTTTACAACTCCTAACAAATGGAGGTATTAGCCAAGAAAAAAATCAGTGAGAATGGAGGTAAGGGAAGGTTTAAACAGCAGTGTGAGTGATTCTGCTAAAATAATAACTCAACAGGACAGTGGATTAGAGAAAGTTTAACAAAAGTTGCTCATGTCTAAGAAAGCTATACATTAAAACCAGTACAAGCTGCTCATGGATAAGTAATCCATATGTATTAAAGTAAAATGGCTTTAACACACCTGAAGTACATTAATGCATGAAGTGTCCTTTTTCTTTAGCAGTAGTACTCACTGCAAGTTCAATAGTATAGATGGTTTTAACAGCTTTCCTGGTGGCAGTCTTATATACTTTCAGCACTGAAAAATATTTTTTGCAGGCTGCAAATCCACCTAGTAGAACCAAAATAATTTTATGTACAAAGATGGGGAAACTGATGACTTTCGAGACTGAGTAGAAGGGGCAGTCTTGCAAGCCTATTAAATAAAGTTTGAGGTGAATTAAAATTTCTTGTTGCTCATGTCTAAGAAAGCTATACATTAAAACCAGTACAAGCTGCTCATGGATAAGTAATCCATATGTATTAAAGTAAAATGGCTTTAACACACCTGAAGTACATTAATGCATGAAGTGTCCTTTTTCTTTAGCAGTAGTACTCACTGCAAGTTCAATAGTATAGATGGTTTTAACAGCTTACCTGGTGGCAGTCTTATATACTTTCAGCACTGAAAAATATTTTTTGCAGGCTGCAAATCCACCTAGTAGAACCAAAATAATTTTATGTACAAAGATGGGGAAACTGATGACTTTCGAGACTGAGTAGAAGGGGCAGTCTTGCAAGCCTATTAAATAAAGTTTGAGGTGAATTAAAATTTGTGCAGATTTTTGAACAGGCAAAATGTATAATTTTCAATTAATTTTACAATCTGTCAGTTAGGACTTAAACCTTAAAAAAGAACCGCAGTAAACTTACACGGCTGGAAACATACTAAATTTATTAAAAAATAAAAAGGAAGGTAAGTGCTTTCATGACATCAAGTCGCTTCATCAAACAAGTCACAACTAAATGCATTAATATATCATTCAATTAGTCAGCTGACAGCATTTACATAATAGATTGATTACATAATTTAATTTAAAAACATTTCTACATAAATCTAAACTGTTTCAATTAATTAAAATTGCCATATTGTGAGTACTATACTACATAAAGATATGCATGCTATTTATATGTGAAGCAACTTTTAAACTCACATATTTTATCTAAGCTGTTTATGTCTAAGGGGGCGCACCCTCAGGAATGGTTTCAAAGAAGATGTACTATTTAACCCTAGACATTTCTCAACACTTAATAAAAGTATCCATTTTTGTTCAATTGCTTCTGTATAATTCTCTAAGTCACCTCCTCTAGTGTTTACATCTATTACCTGTAGTACAAAAAATCTAAAAGTGTGTGTGGAATCATTCTTGGCAACATGCACAGCTAATGCATTACTTTCCTTGTTGTTCTTAATGTCCTTAATGTGTTCTAGGACTCTATCTTTAAATTGTCTGTTTGTCTTACCTATATAGTAAGCATGACATTTTTGACATAAGGCAAAATAAACCACATTCATTGTTTTGCAATCAGCATAGTAATTAACTCTGAGGGTAAATGTGAGGCATGGATGTGTATAACAAGAATTGGTGTACAAATATCTACACGCTGTACAACTTCTGCAAGGATATGTTTCTACCCTGTCAGATACATATGTTCTTACATTAGAATTGTTTCTAAAACAAAGATGTTGTTTCATAGATTTGTTATTTCTAAATGAAAAACATTGTACATCTCCCATAGTATCAGACAATTCTGGGACTTCATGCAAAATTCCCCAATTCTTTCTTAAAATCTCACAATAGTCATTGATGTCACTTGAATACTGAAAAGTCACCCTAAATCTCTCTTTCCTCTCCTGTGTATATAGTAGGTTTAAAATATGGTTTGCACCTATCTTCTCTGTGGGACCAAGCTTCTTCTATAGCAGTAGTTATCTCAAAATCAGAGTAACCTTGAACTAAAAAATTTAACTTCAGTTTTGAGAGAGCTGCATGTGTCTCTATATCATTGCTATGTAGTCTCAGCACCATATAAATTTGTCCTTTTAATGCATTCCTAGGGATATGTCTAGGGGGCATACTTATTTTATGAAGAAGTGCATTCTTTTTAGTAGGTTTATTATAAATACTGCTGGAAACCTGACTAAATGCAGATTTCTTTAAAGTGATGTCTAAAAACTCTAGTTGATGATGAGAATAATTAAATGTAAATCTCAGAACATGTGTAGTACTGTGCATGTAATCAACAAATTCTTGTAATTCATCTACATTCCCTTTCCACAACATAAAATATTGTCCACAGACTGGACGTACCATTCAGTATGTATGGTATATCTATTTAATTCTGACAAGACTGATGTTGCCTCCCAATAAGCTAAAACTAAGTTTGCGTAGCTATTGGCACATGCAGTGCCCACAGCTATGCCATCTTTCTGTAAATAAAATTCTTCCTCATAAGTGCAAACATTATTTTCTAAAACAATTTCTAACAGAGTGCAGATCAATTTAATTTTATCATCAGAGAAACAATTCCTCAGCATTAAAAACTCTCTCATAGCCTCAATACCCCAATCATTCAGAATGGACGTGAAAAAGAGATTCAATATCTAGCGTGACAAAAATATAGTCATCCTTTACGTCTGGTAATTTATTATACAGCCTTTCGAGAAAAGTCTTTGTGTCTTTTAAGATTGTGTGGCATTGGTCTACTAGTGAATGTAAGTTATTCTGTATAAGAATAGACAGTGGCTCTGTACAGCAACCTGCTCCAGACACGATTGACCTCATGGGTGGAGCTTGTTTATTTTTTTGGATTTTAGGTAATCCATATATTTTAGGAATTATGGGATGTGTGGTATTGAAATGCCTAAACAGCTCTTCATCTATCAAGTTTGTCATAAATAAATCAAAGATCAAAAAAAGATACTTTCTCCATAATACTATTAACTATTGCATTTGTGATCGGTTGATAAGTATTCTTGTCATTCACAAGTAGTCTCATTTGTTTTATATACAAGTCTTTATCTAGAATGACAATGCCTCCACCTTTGTCTGCTGGCCTTATTTATAGAGAGTGCATATGTTTAAGTTCATTCAAAGCTAGAAAATCCTGATTGGACATATTGCAAAAGCTTGCCTTAGTGCCTTCATCAAATAAAAGTCTAAAATCATTTTCGCAATCATTTATGAAAGTCTCAACCACTGGATGTGTATTAGGTACAAATGTACTTGGTTTCCTATAAGAACTCAAATCATTTCTAGTATCAGCTGTATAAATAGTTCTTAATGTCAAATTGCTACCTAAAAGTCTAAGATCTTTTAGCATTTCTGCTTGATCTGCTCGCTTTGCTGGAACAAACGAAGGTCCTTTGTTTAATAAGGCAATCTGTTCATCTGCTAATTTTATAGACAAAATATTAACTATCAAACCCAAGTTCAATAACGTCTCCTTTTAACACTCTGCTGTGTTCTGTCTACACTCGGTTGTCACTGTAATGTCTCCTTTCACCCTCGACTCCTTGATCTGTTCTTGATGGGTAGGGGACTTGAGAGAATAAAATTCGTAGTTTGTTAACTGCCTAAAAAATCTGCAGTCAGAGTTCTATGCTCTGTTGTATCATGGTGTGAAATCACTGCTGGAGTTTGAATGTTAACAATTGTGCCGCTAGTGCTCGCCTCAGGGCTAGTATGTTGCATCACTGTATTCATTCCAGTAGAATTATTCTTTGTCAGTAGAGAAGTAGTCACAGTAGTGATATTACAGCTGGCTTGCTCTGTCACAATTGTTGACTTTTAGATTAAGTTAATATGATGAAGGGTTTTCACGTGCTGCACATTGATTGGGAGGTGTAAAGCTTTCATTTGCCAAGAAGTATGGCACTGGCAGATTTTTACTGAGGACTGAAGACTGTATCGGCAGCTTAGGAAACTATCTGGGCTAGAAATGTTTTGGAGATTATAACACAAATGTAGAGACAGAAGAACTATTGTAAAAGAAAGGAACTATTCGTGGACAATAATTTTGAATAGTTAAATTGTGATAAGGATTAAACTATTTTTAGAGTTTAGAGGCAGAATCAGCAGAATCATGGAAGAACTTTTAGGTTTGGGGAAAGGCTGAGGATGATAAAGCAATTGTAAGAGGTAATTAATAACACTGTAGAAACTAAATAATGACGAGGACAATAAAGAACAGTAAACGAAAAACTGACTGGTTTGTTAAAGTTAAACAGTCTCTTGAAATAGAATGAGGAAAAAGGTGGAGAACCAAGAAAGGAAAGTGGAAACTAGGATAAGTGGCTAAACTGAAGAAAAACTAAGTCGTACTGTAAAAAGAAAATTGCAGAATATGTGAAGAGTCATATCTGATCACTTTCCATGGTTTCCAGGTGTGTGCATTGGAAGTTGCTTAAGGGACTAAAACAAGTAGATAACGTTGTTTATACTTTTCTGTATTAATGCTGGATGGGATACTTTGGTAGTGTAAGAAAGTAGGAAGGAAATTTAGACTGATGGAGGCTTTGATGAGGAAATTGCAATCTCAGTACAGAAGGCTAGGACAATGGACTTATTACAGACTTCATCATGCAGTCCTGGGTTTGATTTTTTCTGTTTCCACTTACCTAGTGCGTGAATGTGATCAGTGTTAGTTGTTGAAAAGAATGCATGCCTTCCCTTTATGCTATGAAGATCAGCAAGTTCTAGGTTCTTCCCTCATAACAGACACTAGGATTCACATGCATGTGTTGGTGCTACACTATAAGGGGTACACCATTCCGGAGATGCTGCCATTTATATAAGATGTTTAACTGAGGTTCTATCTACCTGAGCTGATGGTAATTCAAGTTAATGATAAAAATCCTTTGACATTTGTGAGTTCAAATCTAAAATCTGAACACCCACTTAAAATTTACACAATATATACATTTACATATTGCATCTAGAAACTACAGAAAATAACCTAATGTACCTTTAGACTGTGTCTTTCTTATTCATACAGAGGTTTCCCTACGTGCAGTGCAATATAATCCATTTGTGAAAATCTTTGATTTTTATGTCATAAGTTGTTTTGACATGTTTTAATTACTGGACCATCTTTGGTGATTTAACCATATACCAAATATGAGATGTAAAATATGATATTTCATAAACAGTGTTACTGATTACTCACAGTTGTTGATCAAAAGCATGATTTTTTCAGAATTTTAAAAGTTCCCATTTGTCCTTCCACTTACAAACCAGATATTGCCAAAACCTGTAAAAAAAGCACCCGCAAAAAACTTTTTTGAGATTCTCCCAGGTTCATATCTATGTACTAGGCTAACTACCACTACGGCCTTTGTAAGCCTACCCATGCATCCCAAATCTCTGAACAAGTTCTGGAACCCTTGATAAGTATAAGCAGGAGCTTGGGAGATGAAACATTTACAAACGGGGGCCTGGGAAATTAACTATTTACCATTTGTCTGTGTTCATTTGAGACAGGTGCTAAACCATGGAGGAATTTCCTGTTCCCCATCCAATTGTCCAAGTTACACTTGAATTGGGTTATGGAGAAACTCGTGTATAGCTTGGATGGGGAGCCTGTTCTAGAGAAGGGGTAGTCTGTGGGATACATACCTGTCTTTCCAGTGGGTCCTATTTATATCACAGGCAATATTTAAGTCTTTAGAACAGGTAATTCTGGTACTGTTTGCTTTGTGAATATGCAGGAGGTCCATCAGGGTGGGGTCTGACAATGCCTTGTATGCGAGTCATAGAATTCCCCTCAACAGCCTGTAGGAGACAGAATAGGACTTTGAGACAGTCTGCATAGGACATGTTACTTATACCCTGAATTCTTTTAGTGAGGAACCTCCATGGGTATTCCAATTTCTGGATGTGCCTGGTTAGGTATATACCAAGAGGAGTCATTGTACTCAATGATAGGTCTGATGAATGTTATATACAGTGGAATAATGATCTCCTTGGATCTAGATTTCATACCTTTGTTCATAACTACTGTAGACACATGATGGTCAAAGGCTAGATTACAGTCTATGTGTGTCCCCAAGTCCCCGATAAATGTGTCGACACTTAGGGGGTGTGCTGTCATTGTGATAGTTACCAGGGGTGGATAACTCCCTGAAGGATACTGTTATGCATTTCTTGGCATTTAGTTTTTGCCCATGATTCTGACACAAGTTATTTGTCTGTATCAGCCCTTCCTGAAAAACATTAATGTCAGTGGGGGATTCTGTGACCGCTACTAATTTGTAATCAAATGCAAATTTGGTCAGCCAGAGGCCCTTGACACTATCCTTGACTTCAGAGAAGTAAAGCACCTGTCACTCTTGGGATTCTGGATACTGGCTAAGGCTCTTGCCACCCCTATAGTGCCTTTTTTTAGGCAAGGTTCAAATGACAAATTCTCCACCGTAACAGGTACAAGCAAGCAAAATCTGAGGGTAATGCTACTCAATGCTAGAAGTCTAAACCTCAAAATGCACTCACTCGAGGCACTCCTTAAAATGGAAAACATCGACATCTGTGCAGTGACAGAGACCTGGTTCAAAGCTCCAGAGAGCACCCCTGCATTACCAGGCTATAATTCATACCATACTTTTCGGCCACCTAACCCAGAACGAAGCACTAAAGGTGGAGGCATGTCCATATTCATTAAGGATATCCACACCTCCAGGCTAGTTGCACAGCATAATGCATCCGAGATTATCCAAGTGCAACTAACACAGGGCAAGACCGCAATCCAAATTGTAGCTTGCTACAGACACCCCCACCCCACCATGCCCCAGAATTCCCACTCCTCATTTCTTGATACACTGGAAAGTATTAAGGTACAACCCAACACCCTAATAATGGGCGATTTCAACTACCCCACCATTAACTGGGAAAACTACTCATGTACCAACTCTTTTGCTCAACGTTTTCTGGAATTCATAAATTCCAACACCTTGGATCAGCTTATTCACACCCCCACCAGGGGCAGCAATATCCTAGACCTGGTCATTACCAACATGGGCAACTGATGTTCGAAACCAGAGGTCACTTCCTCATTAGTCAGATCCAACCACAAGCTAATCACCCTAGACATCCACATCTCGCCCCCACCCCCAATTAGGGAAAACACCGTAAAAACTTCTCCAAAGCCAACTTCACACTTCTTAAGACAGAAGTGGCAAACTTCATGACACCCATGCAGATGGACAATAGAGGTACAACTGCTGAATCCTACACAAATGCACTTTATAAGCGCTTACACGAGTGCATGGATCATGCAATCCCTAATAGAACCAAGATGCTATCCTCCAAAAAAAGGAAGCCAATCTGGTGGTCCTCTGCCATAAACAAACTCTATAATAGAAGAAAGAAACTGCTGCAAAAAGAGTAAAATCCCATGACTGGAGGAACTTCCTGGTCAACCTCAGTAAGAAGCTGAGATCCCTCATAAAATCCTCCAAAGCTAGTTATGAAAACAAAATTGCCACTGACTCTAAAGACAACCACAAAGCATTCTATAGCTATGTCAAGAATCTCAATGGCAACACTCAGATCTGCTCTGAGTTACGGCACAATGGCACTAAATATACAGAACCAACTGATATTGCCAACATCCTGGCAGATAGGTTCAGTGCTAACTTTACCCCCCTCTCAACCCCTAGAGGGCCCATCTCTATACTGCAAGAATGCAAAGTTCCTGTAATCACGGCTGCACAGGTAAAAAACACACTCTCCAAAGCCAAGAACACAGCATCTATGGGACCTGACAATATCCCAGGCTGCTTTCTACATGAACTACAGAATGAACTGGCACCCTACCTAAGTACCATGTTCAATCATAGCCTTACCTCAGGCTTTGTGCCCACTGAATGACGTACCGTGACGGTTATCCCACTCCACAAAGGGGGAGCCACGACGGACCCCGGGAACTACTACCCCATTAGCCTGACGAGCCTCATCTGCAAAGCCATGGAACGTATCATCATGGAACTCATAAACAAAGACAATGATAATCTCCAACCTCTGGACCCTACCCAGTTCAGATTTGTAAAAGGCAGATCATGTCTCCTAAACCTGATTGACTTCTTTGAAGCAGTCACCAAAGCCATAGATGAGGGTAAGGTAGTTCACACAGATTATCTAGATCTCACCAAGGCTTTTGACACCATCCCCCACTCTGGAATTATAGATAAGCTCACTAAACTAGGTATAAATCCCTATGTCACAAGATGGGTTGCCAACTGGCTCACGGACAGAACCCACACTATGGAAGTAGCAGACTCCAAATCCGACTTCAGACCAGTGACAAGTGGAGTACCACAGGGTTCAGTCCTGGGTCCTGTCCTGTTTGGTATCTACTTCTCTGAAGTACAGGCTTACACAGAAGGTCTTTGGCTAACAAAGTTTGCAGATGACTACAAACTAGGAGCCATAATCAAAACTCCTAACGATGTGGACATACTACAAAAGGACCTCACTGAGATAGATGCCTGGTGTCAAAGCCATGGCCTGAAGCTCAATGCCAAAAAGTGTATTGTCATCCCCTTTGGTAAAAACTCCATACCCATGAACTATCACATAGCTGGTATTCTACTTAATGCTGAAAATGTGATAAGAGACCTTGGGACACAGGTGGACAGTAGTCTCTCTTTTGATAATCACATCGCCACAGTGGTCAGGAAATCCTTCTACGTGGCTCACCTCATCACAAAAGGTTTCTCATCCAGAAAAAAAGAGGTCATTGTTCCCCTCTATTCATCTTTCATTAGACCCATTATAGAGTACAATGCCCTTTTTGGTATGTACCTCACAAGACATCTACAACAACTGGAAAGGCCACAGAAATACCTCAGAAAGAGGATTACTGGCCTCAAACAGATGCCCTACACAGACCGTCTCAAAAAACTCCATCTTTACTCCATCGCATATCACCTACTAGGAGGCCATCTCTGCCTAACATACAAAGCTATGTCAAACCCAGAGCTGTTGGACATGCTCCACTTAAAGAAATCCCAATCCCTCCGAGCTACATGCTCTAGGGACCTAAACCTTGTCACCACAATAAACAGAACATGTTGGAGGGCCAGATTCATGCCCCAGAGACTTCCCATACTCTGGAACAGACTACCTATCTATGTCAAACAGAGCTCCTCATTAGCACTCTTCAAGAAAAATCTTGATGATTGGATGGGAAATAGGAAATTCACCTCAGGGATCACTTCTGTGACTCTGCTTGACAGGGGCACAAGAAAATAATTTTCTTGGGTGGTGAAAGCAAGGGTACATTTTTGGCTAGGCTTATATAGGCCCTAGGGACAATAGCCTAGTACCTACCTCTGAACCTATGTGGTACTAGGACCAATCTCTGAGGGGCTCTGCTTGTAAATGGCCTCTTTGTAGAGGTGGAGTCCTCAATTCTATCTTCCTGGGTCCTGTATGTGAGCCAGTTGGTTATCCACTGGGTGATATTTGGGTTTATACCTAACCTCTTGAGTTTGTCAACAATGCCCAATTAGGGTATTGTGTCAAATGCCTTGGCCAGGTCAAAGCAGGCAGGATGAACCATTTTGCCCTCATCCATTGTTTTGGTGACCTTCTCAAAGAAATCCACCAGGTTGAGTAGGCATGATTTACACTTGACAAAACTAAATTGGGCTGGGTCTAGTGTCTGGAGGTTTCCTATGTCATTATTGATCATTTCCAACATAATTCTTTCCATGCCTTTGCATATAAGACTAGTGAGACTTTATGGGTCTGTAGGTTCCAGGTTTTGTGAATGGCTCACCTTTGTGCAGAGGGGTGACTGTTGCTGGTCTCCATTCATTATGCATGAAGCCAGGTTTGAGGATATGCTTAAACAGAGATTGTAGAGGGCCTGATAGATCATGTTTCATACTATTTAGAAGGCATCCTGGAATATTAACTCAGCCCATTGCTGCACTGCACTTGGCCTTACAGAGAGCACTGTGGACCAGTTCCTTAGTGATGGTAGGGGAAGTTAGTTTTAAAAGAATTTCCTAAAGGGAGGTTAATGGGGAGAGAGGGGCAAATTTAGAGCTGAATTTCTCTGCCAGTAGTTTTGCTATATCTTCTGGCTCAGTATAGGTAATTCTATTAACAATAAGCTCTTTGCACAATTGTTTATTGCCTTAGAGGTTGTGAACATAGCTAAAGAATTAATCTTGGTTGTCCTTGGCCTGGGAGTCCAAATTTACATCCAATTTGGTTTTGGTAAACTTTATTATTTTTCCACTGAGTTGTCTATCTAGTTTGATGAGTACTTTTATCCTGCTGGGTGCTACACCTCCTAATTTTTGTCATAATTTTCTTCCTTCTGTTATACAGACTGTTCATGCTGTGATTCAACAAGGGTGGTTTGTTTTTTGAATTAGTTTTGTACTTATTCCTGGTGCATCTATGTAGCTTTTAACATGCTTGTATAGGGGTTCTGTGAACAGTTCTGTGTAGGCAGCAGTGTTTTCAGAGTTTATGGGGGCTTGAAATTTTGCTGGGTTATCACTTAATAGTAGGAAGTTAGCCTTAGAGTAGTTTTTGACCATTCCAAGGTTAGCTGGGGTTCCAGGTTTTACGTTTACTTCAAAGGAGACCATTTTGTCTCTGTGCTTGCATGTTTTTGTGTCATATATCATTCCCAGTTAATAGTAGGTTAATTAAAGTCACTCATGAATACGGTATTGTGTTGGATGGTGAATATTTCCAATAGGTTTAAATACATGTTATGGGTTTGCTGGGTCATAGTGGGGGACATACAGCTTGCAAGGAAATGGGATGGCATTTTGCCTGTGGTGATTTGAATTTGGAGAAGATCAAGTGCATTGTTCTGTTTGACCAGTGTATTTTTGATTTAAATTGAGACTCCTCCACCTTTAGTCCCTGCCTGTGTAGTAGCTGATCTGAATGTGTGGAAAGCATTATAACCTTGCACTGCTGGTGTGCATTCTGTGGCTTTAAACCATGTCTCATTGACTGCACAGATGGCAACATTGTCCAGAATGTAAGGAGTGGAGTTTCTAGTTTAGACTCCTAGCACTGAGCAGTAACATCTTTAGATTTCCTTGGTGTTGATTTTCATTTACCTTGTCAGAAGTACCTTCAGTTTGGCATTGTCTAAGAAAAGAATTATGTGGGAGGAAAATGTTTTAGCTAATATTCAAAAGTCTAGTGGCGAGAGGTACAGATTATTAAATCCATGTTGTAAGCATATTTTATTGTTCATTTCTAGTTTTAAAGTTTATAATTTCCTCTGATCCATATTCAGTGACAGACTGGCACATCTTATTCCATGTGTCATGTTTAATTCTAGAATCATTTAATGTGCAATCAATAATGCCCTCCAGGGTATGTGTTATTCTGTAAATAATGTATGGCCAGGGGTGTTCTGAGGAGTACAAAACTTTGGCTAAATCTAGTATTCCAATATCAACTGAATACACCCTATTATTGACAGTGCTGGTTTAGTTTTCATAAATGGTTACCAGATTTGATTGCAATGATCTCACTTTCATAAAGCTGTGCAGTACTTAGCCAGAAATTACAAGATTTAAACAATAGCTAGCACTCTGTCAAAGCAGCGCCAGTCGGCATCATCAGTCAGTGACATTAAAAAGGCTGGTCTGTATATTGCTGCAATGTTCCTATTACATATAGTACTACTTTGTCTGCTTTCCAGGCTAGTCTTGATGATTGGATGGGTAGGCACAAATCTATACCAGGGTTATCATGTATAGTCCTGCTTGATTTTGTAGGTGGCATTATTAAGTTCTCTTAAAGGGTGGCAAGAACTTTTAAGTGTCTATATGAAGGTGCTTATCACCAGGCTTCTAAATGGTCCCCACAGTTACTTGCCTAGTGTTCCTATGTTCCTTAATGGGTATACATGAAGCATAAGGGTGGATGGGAGTAGGCTATATTAGAGTTAACACCCTTTATAAGTCAAAAATTGAGGCATTTTACACTGAAGCATGAGTTTTGTAAGTTACTTAAACTAATACATAGTATCTGTTTCATCTGCGAAATCAAATTTGTAACTAAATGTTGCGATTTTTAGTTGTTTGTTGATATAATTTATTGTAATATTATTACTTGTATTTTAGTTCAGGCATGAGTGAAAGGAAACTGTGCATGAACCTGACCCTTGTCATTTTAGCACAGTGGAATAGTCATTGAGCTCACTAAACAAGGGTAGTTTGTATTCAAGTATTATTTATTATTATTTATTTTAGTGACATTTGTTTACTGGGAAAGTCTGACTGGGCAAAAAAGCCCATTTTTAGCAAAGGCCTGAGGAGAAAAGCTCCACGAAATCATTTAACAGAATTTATACATTATAGAGGTATAATACAGAAAGAAAAACTGAACAAAGAGAAATCTAAGCTATGAGTAAATGTACATCAGATTACTAATTGTTAAAAAGAAAACAAAAAAATCAGCTCATGACTTACAATGACAATAACGTATATAGTAGAAAATAAAGAAGAGATAATTAGTAAGACAGTCTGGAAAAGAATTTTAGGGACCTAGACACTTAAAAGTTCTTGCCACCCTTTAAGAGTACTTAATGCCACCTACAAAAAAACAAGCTGAAATACATTACTATGATTACTATTGTTATTTGATCACAACTGCACATCTTAGGTGTATAAAATTAATAAAGTGGTTAGAATTAGTGGGTACAGAAACAGCCTTTAGATGAAAGTAACCAATACCAGCTATTGTCTGATCACAGTAAACAATATTTTGAATTGCTGTAATATAGCTCTAACCTTTCAGTTGTTTCACGTAGCCCTGCCACCATGTTGTGAAATCACCAGCTGTCACAATTAATACTGCAGTAAACCCAATGAGTTCCCATACCTGCAGTAAAGAACCAGTCAAGAAGCTGCAGTTCAAGTCGGTAATGGCTGAATAGTTAAAGGAGATCTTTGTCATGGCAACACCACAACCTCTGGCTTACCATGACTTTAAAATATATTAAGAGTTTACTGACAATATATGAATGAAAATATGGGAAGCATCAGAAAAACAGCATCTTCTCTGCAACATGAGATTATAGTGACTTTTTCTTCAGCAAGTGGCTTTAAAAATATTAAAGGACAGCCCAAATAAGCCTCAAGATTTTCTCATTACAAATAATGTTTTCATCAGTTTTCCCAAGTCTTAAAAATGTCATATGCACAAGAAAACATGATTTAAGTGTAAGTCTTCTTTCATGTCTGTATTTCTTTTTGAATTTCTCTGTGCAGAAAATTTACTTTCTGTAAAATATAGCATTATTTTCTTCTGTATATCATTGTTTTGGGCAGATGAAAAATGGGGGTGGTGGCTACATCTAGGCTTACATCCAATACATTTAAAGCTTAAGATATCAAAATAATGAAGCCATATTTTGGGAGGATTCTGAAACAAATAACACAATGGTTAATATACAACTGTGTGATGAACAGTGGTGCATAGGGCAGATGCAATTCAGAGACATAAGATCATAGGAGGTTACTAGGCCTACAGCCCTAGAGCCCTTTACAGCATAACCATTCATGCCTCAAATTTCCCAATTATCAATGCCCATTGGCTAGAATGACCTTGGTATATGTCTATAACTTAAGGCATCTACACACTGTTTCTGTCCATAATGGCCACAAGTGACAAGCCAGGTGTGAATTTATGATTTCCCATCCATTGGTCCAAATTGCATTTGCTGTTGATGTGGTCATGTAAGGCTGCAAAATACAACAACAGGCATGCTATGCAAATAACCATATACTGATAATGAAATGAGTAAGGTGATGATGGGAAGACTGGTGATTGCAAATGTGAATAAATAACATAGCAGGGGTTTCAGAAATGTTTAAAACTGAGCAATGTAACACAACCACCATTGTAGTTGTATAACATAAAATTCTTGTGAACAGAAACAGAGACACTGTGCTATGATGTTAGGAGGTACAAGCAGAATTAGTTGAAATATACATGTCTGAGTTTGTCCTGTAAGCCAGTAACCACAAAGGCATGTGTCATTGCTCTCCAAGTCGCTTCAGGATCTGACCATACCTAACATTTCAACAACTCCATGATATGGAAATAGTGGGCTGCTACTCAGTGGACAGAGACACCACACAGGAGCTGTTGCACATATACTGCCCTCATGTGCAAGTTCATGGGATGCATGGAATACCAAATTCTTTGGACATCAAAGTATGTGCAACATTGACAACCCATGTTACAGGGACCTTCCATTGACCAACTGGGGAAATGATGAGTATATCCTAGGCATCCTACTATGCACTACCAGGTGGTCTGTGATACACAGGGTATAATATACAATGTGTCAGTACACCACACAGGCAGTACCCATGATTCCCATATCTGGCGCATGTGTGACATATATCAGTGATTTGTGCAGGTGATTTCCCACAGGGACATGTTATTGTTGATTTCTGATACACTCTGAAGGCATGATTCATGACACTGACAGGAAACCTATAAATCATGGCAGGGAATGTATACAACACCACAGTGATGCAGACCAGCACCAACATCAAACACATTCTGGAGTGACAAAGACCCTCTTCTTAGGCACCTCTGGTGGCATGCTTCAGTATATTCTGGAACTTGCAGCAAGATATTCTCTGTGTTCATAACTGTGTTGGTATACAAAGGGATACAGCTGGGTATTGCCACAGGAAAGGATTTGCTGGAGCAACAGTGGAAAATGTCCCAGTGAGTAGTATGTGGAGGACACAAGGACACAGCTGCTGTGGATGACCATGTGAGGTAGAGGTAGGCACAGTACACCATGACACTGGCTAATAAGAGGCACCATCTACTTCACAACTGTGGGCTAGATTAAACATAATAAACAATAACTGATGCACGCAATACAACAACTAGGCTATGTCATACAATGCCTTGACTGGCCATGCTGTGTGTCAGACACAAACTACTTCATTTGCATAGGTGGGGAAGGCCACAGTGACAGGTGTTGGCACTGGGCACTGTGGAGGAGGATAATTGTGTGTGTGTGTGTGTGTGTGTGTGTGTGTGTGTGTGTGTGTGTGTGTGTGTGTGTGTGCCCGTGCGCACGCGTGTGTGTGTATGGCAAGCAAGGAAGACTTTACATGGTGAGAGTGGTGCCTCCAGCATGTGGTAGATATTCAAAGATGGGTATTGGTCAGATATTGTGTGGGTGGACACAACCCCCTTAATATGTACGTGATGCTTGTGCACCAACTATGCATGTCCCTGTCCACAGATCTTCTCGTCTGAGGGATGTCACTGGCACAACCATTGGATGGCACAGAGGATGGTATACTTTGTGAGTGGGAATGATGAGCCATTCCACTGGAATGTCCAGCATGTGCATTCATAGGTGCGTGCATCCACATTGGCCACACTGCCTATGACAGTGGGAGTAGGTCTGGAGGTCATGGCAGTACAGGACCTTAAATATACCTACTGGAGGCAGAAGAGGGACAGCCATAGGAATGGCATTGTCCCCAGAGTGTGTGGTAGCAGATAGGCCCCTGAATGATATAGATTCCCAAAACAAAAAGGCAGGAGAATGTTCTGTTTAAGCTTGCTCAGCAAAATCACAATAATAACTAAGAGATGAGCGATGCACCACACCATAAAATATATCTCACTGATTTATTCAGAGCTGTATCTCAAGAAGACAAAAAACAACAAACAACGGATTAGCGCTTTCAGCTATCAAAGCCTTCTTCAGATCCACATTTAAAAGCCACATCTCAATCTAATATAAAGCATATAGCAGCCAATGACAAAAAACATGCAAACAAGCTGCTTTGCTCTAACCAATACAAGTGCTTATACAAGTACTTCATCATCCAATGTGTTTCATTATTCTAATTAGCTTTGACTAGCAAGTTAAGATGGAAAATGTAAATTAGACTTCGCTTTCTCAAACATCATTGGTCTCAGCTAGCAAATGAAAGTAGAAATGTAAATCAGACTTTACTTGCTTAAAAATCATTGGTTTACTTTAAACATTAGACAAAAACCTAGCTTTATCTAGCAATTTAGGATGGAAAATGTAAATTAAACTTCACTTTCTCAAACATCATTGGTCTGGGCTAGCAAATGAAAGCAGAAATGTAAATCAGACTTTGCTTGCTTAGAAATCATTGGTTTGCGTTAGACATTAAACAAAACATAGGGAACTTATATCAAAAAAGTATTCCCTATCGCTTTCATAAGAATAAAAAACAAATTATTCCAAATTCACTCATCAAAAAGCGCAATTCTATAAAGACATTTAACAAAACATATCTTACTAAAATATAAATAATTAAAACATTTTAGCATTTAAAAATATGTATGCAAAGTCCTTAATTACAAAGTGCTAATAAAATATAAAATATAATATATCTATAAATTATGTAATATATACTACCTACATAAAAATTATTAAACAACAGAAGCAGAAAAAATATACATTAATAGTATAAGCCAACAATATCGTTGAAGATGTCATAAACAACTAACCCTAGGAGCTATAAAAAGTCAGAACAGCACCATAAAAAGATATGATAACCATCTTGAATTTCTACTATAAACAACAGTGACTAGAAATAAAAATAAAAATATAAATATATATATAAATATAATACAAGTCACTAGGACAATTAATAAGGCAATATGGGTCATAATCAGAACCTTCAGACAGACTATAGTACACAATATATAAAAATCATATGATTGATAGTTGTTAACAAGTCAACCATATGAAAATTATTTATTAAGCTAAGCTGTATATTGAATAATGTTTCTATTCTTCAAAAACGGCTTGATTGGTACACTTCCATTTACTCCAGGTGGATGATCAGCCCGCAGTCTCATAATCCATTTGGATTCCTCACGTTCAGTCAAATTCACAAAATCACCTTCTCTTACATTTTGTTTTAACTGAGATATTATCATGAAATGAAAATGATGCCCTTCATTGCTTTTTATATGTGTAAATAAAGCATTAGTTTCTTTTCAGGTCCTTATGTCTGATAAATGTTTGGAAATCCTTTCTTTCATTTTCATATTGGTTTTCCCTACATAAAAAGCTGTACAAACTGTGCAGATAGCGATGTAAATCACATTTCTAGTATCACAATTAGCAGTCCCAGAAAAATAAAATATTTTTCCTGATATAGATTCCCCTGATGTGCTTCAGAATGATACCTATATAGAGAAAACCATCTCTGATATCACCTCACAGATCATACATTACACTGATCAGTTGTGCAGTGGTATCAGCCTGTGCCTATATGATTGATCTGTACATCTGTTGTGTAATAATCATTGAGACACTCAGCTTGGGCAGAGACTAGGATCCATGACATCACTGGACACCAACACAATGTCCCTTACTTCTATGCCTAGCACTCACTGAGGGGTTGGGGGCTGAGGTTGGAGGTGCACTCTTTCTGGGGCTGTAGGTGGGTTGAACAAACAATGAAGCTGTGTCAGTGGGAGTAGAGGATAATGTGCCCAGCGTGGTGCTCATGCCTGACACTGGCACTGCTGCTGCTGACTGAGCTATACTTTGGCTCCATTATTGTCAGACTCAGATAAATCTCTGACATCAAGCTTCCAACAGCTGAGGTGGAGGACCAATCTACTAAATCACCTGTGAAAGGAAACAGAAACACCCAAGTGTATCAGTACTATTTAGTGACAATCACAGACCCCAGAGCCCAGCACCATTACAACTGTGCAATTTTACAGCATGCAAAAAATATAAGCTCCTGTACCTTGTGCAGACTCCCATAGCAGCTGAAGCCCTGAGGTACCCATAGGAATGATATGATCATATTCTACATGTGAGGAGTAATGGCTGTTGCACATCACATTATGTGATACATATATATATATATATATATATATATATATATATATGGGAAGGAACACTCATCTGGGGAGTTACCCATAGTAATACCCATAGTGGTGGGTGCAGTTTGCTCCAATGTTTATTCCTCCAACGGGTAACAGGGAGTGGTCCATCACCTCAGGCACAGATGCCAGAAATGCCTATATGTCCATGAGTGTTGTCTAAGTATGCAAATACCCATACTTGACCATCTGTCTTGTGCAAGGGAGGTAGCCTTGTTGCAGGCATGGCGGATGACATTGGTGACCCCATGCTGCACTTGTGTTAATCTATTATGGTGATTGACAGCATTTATAACAGCAAGAAATACCTACCATATATAGTCAGTGAAGGTCCAGTCTACATTGTCAGAAGGATCTGCCAGCTATGTTCATGGAAGGCCTGGAGCAGGATCTCTGTTTCTACATGGTAGAATGTCTCCATTTATTTTGCTCCTTAGGTACCATCTCCATTTGGAAATGTGAGCATTTATACATGGTAAGTGATTGGCCCCTGATATCTGCTGTATCCACAGTAAAGTCCACTACACCACCAGCTAACGTGAGTACAGAATGCACAACATCTGAACAACCCAGAGGCATAGGCATAGGACCTGTATGTATACTGCTATTCCCCAAGAAAACAAAGGCTCAAGCAAACAATGGTTATGGAAACAGCATGGCCATTATCCACACACTGGGATGATAACACTTACTGTAAGGCTTTCCTGAGTATGTCACATGCAACCTCTGAGGAGATCCCCAGGTAACCCCAAGGTCTAAAACATTGCATATACTGTATGCAGTACACCTTAGTCCAGGTAATTGCTTTCATGCCCCCCAAAGCACATAGACGTCTTTATGAAGCCAATTCCCCATGCATATGGCCTGTGTCTCTGCCTCCATCCAAGGTACATCATTCTGTAAGCTGTAAATCACTGTAGAAACAGACTGCAAAGCACAATCACAAAACTTCCTATAGCCCTGTTTAGCATTCAGATGATCAACAACACCCCCCCAATACACACACTCATCATCAGCAAAAGATCAGTAACAGTAACCACTCATTCTCCCTGTGTGCCACTGTCCCCTTCAGACTTACCATCTGCCACTGTTCCCTTCAGACTTACCATGTGCCACTGTCACCTTCAGACTCACTAGAGCAGCACTGTTCATTCTCTCAGAACTGTAATCTGCACTCTCCACTTCTTTTCCTAAACTGTAATCTGCACTCTCCACTTCTTCTCCTAAACTGTAATCTGCACTCTCCACTTCTATGTTGAGTAACAATTTCTGTAGTATGATGAGTGCTGCAATGGCTGCAGCTGTATTTATTGTGCAATTCTGAGTCTTACAGCATAGATATTATGCTAATGTACCAATTACAGTTAACTGTCTCTTAATAACATGTTTTATGCAATGTGTTGAGGACCAATGCTGCACATTGACATTTGTACCTGAAAATGCAGAGAGCATGAATGACCACAAAATACATGTCTGGGTGGGTCACTGACCCTTGCATTTATTTCTGGTATCCTAAGACATATTTCAGCCCCTAGAGGCACTACAGTGCAATAATGGGGTGGGATATGGGTTATATGTGCCATGTATAATTAGGACAATATGCTTTTATACCCCAACCACCATCAGTTCTATATGATGATACTACACACTGTTGCACAGCTTTACAGATCATCAGTGTATGCCACGTGATACCTGCAATGTGTGCTGACATGAATGTGCTTCTATTTCCCTCAGTATTATGATCTGTGAAGTGGCCATGGTTTCTGAAAGTATGGATTCTTGCAGTGTTCCCAGATGGTGCAGGAAAGACTCCAGAATCTTTCTTTATTTCCTGTATGGAGACCTCCAGGTTGGTCTGATCGAAACATCTTGTGAGGGTCTCCAGTACAAGGTAGATGCCTGACACTTGAGGAGGCTGAGGACTGTGTGGCCTTTACTTCTTAAATTTTCATCACAGTCAAACCTTAGATGTGTGTGCAGGAGTCATTACAGCTTGTTTCTTTTACTTTTCTGACAGACCTCAGAGGTTTACAAAGAAGGTTACTATAGCTTGTGTAGGGGTAGTGTACTTTCTAAGAGCAACAAAGTAGAATACATTACTGTAGTCCTTACTTTTCTTATTTTCCTCACAATCACACATCAGACATGTATTCAGGTGCCTGCCTTTGGGGGGTAAGGGTGAGGAATGAGAAGGCACTCTATACATATGTATGACAGCAGTCACTTGAAATACATGGGCAGCTGTAGTGGTGCAGCAGTGAGTGTTGCCGCCTCACAGCAAGAGGTTCTCTGGTTTGAATCTTGGCTGGGTTGCCTTCTGTGCTGAGTCTGCATGTCCTCCCTGCGTGAGTTTCCTCCAGGTGCTCCAGTTTCCTCCCACATCCCAAAGACATGCTGTAGGTGGATTGGACACTTGAAATTGGCCCTAAGTCTGAGTGTGAGTGTGTGTGTGTGTGTGTGTGTGTGTGTGTGTGTGTGTGTGTGTGTGTGTGTGTGTGTGTGTGTGTGTGTGTGTGTGTGTGTGTGTGTGTGTGTGTGTGTGTGTGTGTGTGTGTGTGTGTGTGTGTGTGTGTGTGTGTGTGTGTGTGTGTGTGTGTGTGTGTGTGTGTCTTCTGTGAAAGGTTGGGAACTGGACTGGAAACTCGACACCGTAAAACTCCACTGCCAATTGTTCTGCAGACCTTTGTTCTGCTGTGGTGACCCTTAACTGGGAAAAGCCAAAAGAAGAAAAAGTCACTTGAAATACGTGACTGTGACCATATGAACCTCTGCTTTGATTACAATCTAACACCAGGGGGATGCACAGGCAGCGACTGTCTTTTTTAGGGAGGTTAGGGTGGCAGGCAGTATTTCCAGACAGGATTTGTGTATCCTCACAACAATTGCTTTGTTAGTTTACTGTGCGCATTAAGCTTTGGGTACAAATTATGTCTTCCTTAAAAGAAAAAAAAAAAACAAGGTGAAATTCTTTTTTACTCACACGTTTTGTTCGGGCCATCTTTGGATAAAAATGTTGTGTAAAAAGAAAAAAACTACTTTAAAATGCACATCAGAGTGTATAGAAAGTCATATCTTCTTGAAAAGGCTAATAAGTAAGGCAAAATGTGAGAAAAGAAAGAAAAAAGCACATGGTGTGAAGAGGCTGGGATCGGGGAAATTAGAGTGGAGCACTGGAGAATGTGTGCAGGGAGTCAACCAATAGGAAGTGGGACCATAGTCTTGTTGTTGTAATGTATCATCATTGCAACTAAATGCGAGTTGCTGTCAATGAGAGTGAAATTCGATCACATAGTGCAGCACCCAGACCTGTCATAATACAAAAGCACTGCAGATACACTTCAGTCTGAGTGTATTATTCTTAAAACATAACAGTATGAACTAAAAGTTTGCTTTGGAGGGGTGGCAGTGACAGAGTGATACACTGGAAGCGTCCAGGGGGGCCCCAGCTTGACATTGGCCAGGAGCCCACAAAATTCTAACAAAGGTCCTGATTATCAGTCATGGAATGGGTAAGACCAGTCTATAACCAAATGGGATAGATTATTTCAAGCATAAACAGGGAAATTCTCTAGGCTTAAATGGTTCACAAGGGCAACTAGCCTAGTGCTTAATCTATGAATATTTGGTCCTATATCTAAAATGTCATTTAGCATAGTGGGCTCTTTCCCCTGTTTGAGCTTGTTTTTCACCAATGAATTAAAACAATATATTCATGCTACTGGAAGAATTTATTGACTCCAGTTAGTCCTGAGTTAAGTTTAACTCTCCAGCTATAGTTCCAGCTATAATTCTATTATTGGAATGATCACAATAAATGTAATTTATCATGTCTTGCACTTTACATTTCTCAGATTTTAGAGTATGTATACAATCCCATTAATGGCAACATCATCTCTCCTACATTTATTGTTAAAGAAATGCAGATAATTAGATTGACTTTATTTAACACATGTGCGTCTAAAACCTGGATATTTTTTAAGAGTAATCAGATCTTCTACTCCTTGACCAGCTGTATGGCATCTATAGCAGGAGAAGGACTTGTATCCCTCAGAAACCTGGAGTCCAGTCTGAATCTTTTTTGCCATGTTTCTGTAATGACAGCTATGGCAATATTATTTGAAATTCAATTAAAACTGTTTTGTTCAAACTACAAATACTAGTTCACAAAAATGGTATACATGTTGCATCGAAATCTGATTAACAGTTGTATGAGCATTTTTTTTTAATCTGCTGTTTCCCATTTGTGTGCCAGTGCACATGTATCACATATTAATTGTTTGGCAGTGGTGGGATATCCACACCACATATTAATTGGTTGGCATATACTAATTGGCTTGTAGTGGTGTGGTTAGTGAATTCCTGTAGCTTGTGTACAGTGATCACTGAAGGTGTTTTTGTACTATAAATCAGCCACACAGTTAATAGTCAGAGTTCAGATCACAATTGTTTTATTTCTTTTGTTGTTTAGTTAGTCAGGGAGAGCAGGCAGGCATGTCAGCAGATGAGTATGGAAAGCTGACAAGGAGACAGTTGGCTGAGATGTTCCAGGCTAAAGGACTGGTGCAGGGAAACCTGACTAAGGCAGACATGATTGCAGCTTTGGCCACAGCTGCAGCAGAAAACAGCAACCAGGAGGATGATCAGACTGGCCGTGGAGATGTACAACACTCAACCTTTGTGCAGAGGACTTAAAAAAATCCATCTGGAGCTAAAGAGACTTGAGTTGGAGGCCAGGCATTTGGAAATGGTAGCTGGGGAAAAGGAGCGGCAGAGGCACCGCGAAAAGGAGATGCTGACTCTTCACCAGAGTCATGGAGGTAATGGGGAAGTGAGTAGCTGGACCCCAGAAGCACAAAAGGTCAGTAAATTTCTTCCACAGTTTACAGAGGGGGATAATTTTGATAGTTTCATTCATATGTTTGAGAGGGTATGTAAACAGTATGATGTTGACCAAAGGCTCTGGGTATGGTTCCTGACCCCTTTACTCCATGGTAAAGCTGTAACTGTGCTGTCCAAAATCCCTGATGTTGAATGTTTTGATTATACTGCTGTTAAAAATTGCTTTAAAATTCTTTAAGCTAACACCTGAAACTTATCAAAAAATTTCCTGAGCATAGATGCAAGGCAAATGAAAGTGTGTGTGAATAGGTTGCTGAACTGAGCACTTCTTTTCATAGGTGGGTGAGTGGATGTCAGGTCACCAGTTTTGAAGTGCTGGCAGACCTTCTGGTGAGGGAACAAGCCTTACCACTTTGCCTTAGGACATGAGGATCTGGTTAGCTGATAGACAATGTGCTTCTTCAGATGATTTGGGGAAGAAGGGAGACCTATATCTAGCAAGCAGGGCATCCCTGCACAGAAAAGGGACCTCGAGTACTGCTCATGGATCTAAAGGGCCCAGACTGCCCCAACAGAATCTGCCAGTAGCAGGGGAAGCCACTAGTCCAGGTACACATCCAGGAACTAGGGTTAAATGTTTTGAATGCAACCAGTGGGGCCATGTGGCATACAGATGTCCACAGAGACAAGGTGGGGAACAAAAGGTGAGAGAGCCAGTAAGTGGGGAAGACAAAATGCCAATAGTTGATTGTCTTGAGATAACAGGGGTATCTACCATCCTGCAGATGTCCTGATAGGGAAGGATATGGATGAGGTAGTACTATGTGTTAATCCAGTTACACTCAGTCAGGCTTTAAGACAAGCATGTTGGTCTGGTAGCTTGAAGGAGACACAGACAGACCGCATACTTGCAGCCAGGGCTGGTGAGGTGGTTACTTCAGGGAAGGAGCTATGCTGTAGCAGTGAGACTGAAGTTGAGCCACAGCTGCTTGTGGGTACTGGTGGTCTCTTGGACAGAGTGACTGCAAGGGCAGAGGTGAGTAGTAGTACCCAGGCTGACAGTGAGGCACCACTGTCAGAGGATGGCAGACATCCTGTGAAAGAGGAGCTGGTAAGGGTTACTAAAAGAGATTTGAGACAGGCTCAACTGCCAGACCCTACATTGCAAGGCCTGAGGCAGGTAGCTAGTGAGGCACCTGATTCTCAAGGGAAAGAGGATTCTGTATACTGGGACAAAGAGTTACTGTATAGACAGTGGACCCCTGAGAAAGGATTAGAAGGTGAGAGGGTACAGCAGTTGGTAGTGCCTAGACCCTACCATCTGGCACTACTAGCCATAGCCCATGGTATTCCCTTTGCAGGTCATATGGGCATAACATGTACAAAGAGACATATTATGCAGAACTTCTATTGACCTGGAATTTCCAGAGATGTAACATGGTACTGCAGGACATGTGAGCAGTGCCAAAAGGTAGGCAAGGCAGGAGACAAGGTGAGGTATATACTAGTGGTAGAAGATTATGCTACAGGATACCCTGAGGCAGTGGCTTTATCCTCCATTGAGGCAGAAAAGGTGACAAATGCTTTGTTAGAGATTTTCAGCAGGGTAGGTTTCCCAAAAGAAATACTGACTGACAGAGGTGCCAATTTCATGGCAGACCTTCTGGCTTGTCTGTGGAAGTACTGTGGGGTGAAGCACCTGAGGACCACCCACTACCACCCCAAGACTAATGGTCTTGTTGAGAGGTTAAACTGTACAATTAAGTCCATGCTACAGGCATTTGCAGACCAGTTTAAGAGGGAGTGGGACAAATATTTGCCCCATCTGTTCTTTGCTTACAGAGAGGTTCCCCAAGAATCCACAGGTGTTTCACCCTTTGAGTTGCTGTACGGGCATAGGGTGAGAGGACTCTACATTTAATTCATGATGAGTGGGAAGGTGAGTGTGAATCTCACAAGGAGTCTGTTGTGGCATATGTCCTAAACCTCAGGGCAAGGCTCATGGAACTCATGGGCTTGGCCCAGGAGAATCTGGCAGAAGCCCAACAACAGAAAAAGGTATGGTATGACAGGAATGTTCGAGCTAGAGAGTATGCTGTAGGGCAGCAGGTAATGTTTTTCATTTCTGTCAGACACAACAAGCTGCAAGAAGCTTGGGAGGGACCCTACAAGGTGGTTAGAAAGGTAAGTGATTTTAACTACATGGTGGAACTACTAGGCAGAAGTCAGGGGGACAAACTGGACCAAGTTAACATGATGAAACATTACCATGATAGGGAGGCCCTTGTGCTGAGTATTTGCAGTTGCTTTCAGGAGGAGTCTGAGTGAGATTTGGTGACTGATCTCCTCAGTGAGGCTCGGACAGACACCTCAGTGAAAGGGGTAGCAATGTCCCAGCAGCAATCTCCTACCCAAGTTTGAGAAATCCGAGCAGTGTTACAGGAGTTTGGGGACATGTTCACTGGGAAACCAGGGTGCATCCACCTGGTGCCGCACCAAGTGAATACAGGACCCCAAAAGCCTGTTAGGCAGGCCCCTTATAGGGTGCCTGAGAGAGTCAAACAGACTCTGAAGGAGGAGATGTTGAAACTAGGGGTAATTCAAGAGTCCAACAGCCCCTGGGCCTCCCCAGTGGTGCTGGTGCCAAAGAAGGATGGCAGCACCAGGTTCTGTGTAGACTACAGGAAATTAAATAGTCACACACAGTCAGATGCTTACCCCATGCCTAGGACAGATGAGGACCTAGAGCAGCTGGGTGGGGCTAAGTATCTTAACACCATTGATCTTACCAAGGGTTACTGGTAGGTGCCCTTGACTCCCAATGCTAGAGAGAGGTCAGCCTTTGTGACTCCTTTTGGCTTGTATGAGATCACAAAGATGCCCTTTGGGATGAAAAATGCCCCAGCGACTTTCCAGAAGCTGGTAGGTCATATCCTAGCAGGAGCAGGAGGGTTTGCCCTTGCTTACCTAGATGATATTGCCATCTACAGCCATTCCTGCAAGAGCACTTTCAACATGTCAGGGAGGTGTTGGGCAGACTACAGAGGGCAGGGTCGACCATTAAGCCCAGCAAATGTCAAGTGTGTATGCCAGAGGTCTCCTACATGGGACATAGAGTGGGGAGTGGTAAGATCAAGCCAGAACCTGCCAAAGTAGAAGCCATTTGGGCATGGCCTGCACCTGCTACCAAAAAAACAGGTGAGGGCATTCTTAGGGACAGCAGGGTACTACAGAAAGTTCATCCCCAGTTATAGTACCATAGCTGCTCCCCTCATAGACCTGACAAGGAAGAGCAGGCTAGCTGAGGTAGTGTGGACTCCAGCATGTGAGCAGGCATTCCAGGAGCTTAAAGAAGCTTTGGGAGGACCACATGTGTTAGCTAGTCCAGATTACAGCAAATAATTTGTTGTGCAGGTGGATGCTTCAAACCATGGGGTGGAGGCTGTACTTAGCCAGATTTCTTCAGAGGGAGAAGAGCACCCAGTGGTTTATCTCAGTCATAGGCTCCAACCCAGGGAGGAATGTCATGCACTTGTAGAAAATGAATGTCTAGCCATATTGTGTGCACTGCAGAAACTTCAGCCTTATCTGTATGGAAGAAAATTCACTGTAGTGACAGATCACAATTCTTTAACATGGTTAAACAGAGCCAGCCAGCAAAATGCTAAGTTGCTAAGATGGAGCCTAGAGTTGCAAGCATATGATATGTCAGTGCAGCACAGCAGTGTGATTAGCAGTGCCAGTGCAGATGGGCTCTCAAGACAGGGAATGGGGTAAGGTATACTCAGATAGACCTATCCCTCTCAATCAACATTTCTCAAGGGTCACTTGAAAAACTAGCTTGTGTTCTCCAGGGGGGGAAGATATCTGAAGATAGGTGAAGACTGCCAGCCTAGCCAGGTAGAATTTTGCAGATAATTCTGTCATTAGTAAATATTAATATAAGCCACAGGCTTGTTCTCTTAAATGGGAAAAAAATGTGTTAAATGTGGAACTGCAAAAAATGTAACAGCGCACTTTGCTGTAGAAAAGCTGATAAGTCAAGCATTGTGTAACTGTCTGATGTCAAAACTCGGAGCCGGGATGTCTAAATGAAGGAATTCTTCCTATTGTTTTGAGGCCAGAGTTACTGGCTAGAATTTACATGTATAATTTCTTTTATTGCTCTGGCTTCCAGACCAGCTGCAAGATCACAATGGCTATTAACCTCTGAGTTTCTGTTAGCCTGGGAAAACAGAAAATTGTTAAGAATGATGTAATGTGAAGCAGCACTGTGTTATCAATTTAAAGAGAGAGAGAATTAGAGAGCATTTTGCATTTGTCTTGAGAACATCCAACTCACCAGTATCTGCCTGTGTCTGTAGGCAAGTAGGATCTTAGACTTTAGTGTTTCTCTTAGAAATAGCTAGGAAATAGGAAGATTAGACTAAGTGTTTTTCTGTGTTGATGTCAGAACTATTCTACTGTATTATTTTAAGCATTTTACTGTTATCTCTGAACTCCTGACTAGCACTGTGTAGTAAGAAGTCTTGTCTTGTGTTTTTATTATTTATTATTAAATATTTTTAAACCTTTCAACTGTGGCTGTTTTGTATAGAGTTAATTTAAGCTGTGGAGTACATTACATGTATATAGTGATACTGTCCAAGTCACTCCAAATAAGCCTTGACTGTTCAGTTGCACTTACTATTTGGATAATAACATTGCACAGTAGAATTGGACACCATTTGATAAGGGCCTTTTTAGTAGCTGATACATATTAGTGGGTGGTGGTAGTGATTTCTACCTTATAGTCTGGATAAAAGGGGCACAGCTGGAGAACTGTGCCAGCCTTACCCTGTAGTGTCTGTGTGGTTGTATGTAACTCTTATCTCAAAGTGTGTGTGTGTGTGTGTGTGTGTGTGTGTGTGTGTGTGTGTGTGTGTGTGTGTGTGTGTGTGTGTGTGTGTGTGTGTGTGTGTGTCAGCTACTTGGGCAGGGACACAAAGCACTGATTGGACAGAGAGGGTTCTGGAGGTTTTAGCTTGCCCACTAGGCTGAGATCTGGACCCTATAGCTGTGCCAGTGGGGAGTCTTATTGGGGATCTGGCAGAGAAAGGGAGAAACCAGCCCCAGACTAACTGTGATCTTTGTGCGCTCTTAAGGGAAATTGTACTTTACTGTGTGTGTATTTGTTATCCTCCCCTATGTGGACATCCCTCACTGGTGAGGATTGAGGCTCCTTGATTGCTGTGCCAGTGCATGGGTGTCACATGTGCCATTAAATCATTAGTTAAAATTCTCTCATCTTCTTTAGATAAATGTAATCCATTTCTTGTAAAGGGCTCCCTGTTAAAATGTCAGCACTCAAAATGCAAATCTCAAAAATCACCCTTCTCCTTAAAACTTCTTTTCACAGAGGGTTGGCAAGCTCCCCCATACCCTCTGAACTTATATAAAACAACTCCAAGAATATTCTGAGAAATGGTATCTCTGACGTAGTGTATGTAAGTCCATTCTTTCAGCCACTCAGTCTCTGTATTTCGAGACTCACTCTAGTGGGTCCTGACTTTTGAAATCATTACCCTTGAGAAGATATGTGAATTTGATCTGAAGTAAAATGAACTGTAAAATCCCAACCATTTAAATGTACAGATTTCTAACATAGGAACTGACACAGGCAGTCTTGCAACTGATTAGCTCATCTCAATCATTCTTATGTAGATTCCTGAAAAAGCAGGTTTAATCTCTCTTTTACAGAAATAAGATATGGAAGATCTGTAATATTCTTGGACATTAAACAAGAGTACGTGCATGCAGTATATAATTTCTCCTAGCATGAGCTATGATATTACCATACCTTATGTCTGTAATAGGAAGTTTGACCAAGGTGTCTTTGGTATCTGTAATTTTAGGCCCTGGAAGACATGTAACAGTTCTCCGTAGCTTGTCCTGTCTCCATATATAACAGTCTGCCTCTCCTTTAATGCTGTAATTAATAAGAATGTCACTTTTTACTGATGACAGACATATCATGGAATAAGTCTTAGAGGAAGTCTTGTCTGTTGTAATCAGAGAAACATCTATTGGGTTAGTAATGTTCTCTTTTCAATGTTCTGCTTCATTAGTATGTTCCAGATCTGTTTCCAATGTAAGTATCTTAAACATTTTAAGAGTGACATGCCTCAACAAATGTATACCTCTTAATGGCGCTTTTTTCTTATATTTAGCATCCCTTAATGCAGTCTCATCATTTTCACCATCCATCCCAAAAGTACTGTTAAATAGTCCTAATCTTCTTGCTTTTTCCCTTAGCAAGTTTCATATCACTGCCTTTGTTGCTTCTTAAATTGAAATTACTTCTGTTCCTCCTATCTACTGTTAGCATACTGCCGGAATGTTCCTCAGTCTCAGGGCTTCTTATCATGTTAGTATCATCATGCAAGGTTCCACCATCGAGGTGCTCAGACACTCAATGTGCTTCATCACTGCTATGTAAATGTATCAGTTTGTAAGGATTTTTGTTGCTTTGTTCCCTGTTTGCTGAGTTCTTGCTAGAAGATTGCTTAACATCTGCTTGTCTACATTTCTTAGATTATTTATTAGTGTTAGTAGCTTTACACTTCAACTTAACTTAAACAACTTACTTAGTAGCTGTAATCCACTAGAACTGCTAGTCAACAAACTGCTTACTATTAAACATAACTGAATTTAGTTATCTGACATGCTAAGATCATCAGTATTGTCTTTCACGAGAGAACAACAGAGATCTACTATCGATTTCTTCTCACCATCTACATGTACCATAGCCTCCTCTCCATTACCATCAAATAATAGTCCCTCCGCTAATACTAATTCCCTCATTGAGGGAAAGTTATTAAAATTCTCCATTTCAAATGAACAAATAAAACTATTCTAGAAAAGAAAAATAAAAGGAAGATGCCCTGCTTACAGTTTACTAGATTCACTGAGGACTGTAACAATATGAGATAAACTCATAAGCAAACAGTTCATAGGTTCATAGGTTCCGCATTTACAAGCCTAGCCAGAGTGTGTTTGGCTTTCGCCACCCATTTTAAATTAATTTTGTTATGCCCTTTTTCGAGGTTAGTATATTGTGCCTCTGTCTAACAGTGACACAGAAGTGATACCCGGGGTAAACCTACGATCTCCCATCCACTCATCAAGATTCCTCTTGAAGAAAGTCAATGAGGGACTCTGCCTAACCTGGACTGGGATTTTATTCCAGAGTGAAGGGAGCCTCTGGGTTATGAATCTGTCCCTCCAGCATGCCCTATTTATTTCAGTGCTGAGGTTCAAGTCTCTTGAGCGCGTAGCTCGATGGGATTTGGATTTTCTGAGGTGCAGCATGTCCATTAATTCCGGGTTGGACATGGCTTTATACATCAGGCACAGATCGCCTCTGAGCAGGCGGTATGCCACTGAGTAGAGCTGGAGTTTCTTTAACTGGGCAGCATATGGCATCTGTTTGAGCCCTTTGATCCTCTTGGTGAGGTACTTTTGGGATCTTTCCAGTTGCTGCAGGTGTCTGGTAAGGTATATCCCAAAAGGGGCATTGTACTCAATTATGGGCCTGATGAGGGATGAGTAAAGAGGCACAATGACCTCCCGTGATCTAGATGTGAATCCCTTCATGATTAGGTGGGCTATATAAAATGTTTTTCTAACCACTTTGGCCACGTGGTTGTCGAATGAGAGATTGCTATCAACTTGGGTCCCCAGGTCCCTAATTACTTCTTCTGTACTTAATGGATTACCATCTATGTGGTAATTTGTGGGCACTTTGTTTTTGCCGAAGGGGATGACTATACACTTTTTGGCGTTTAGCTTGAGGCCATGGCTCTGGCACCAGTTGTCTGTTTCTATGAGGCCCTTTTGTAGGATGCTTTTGTCGGTTGGAGAGTCGATTATGGTGCCCAGTTTGCAGTTATCTGCAAACTTGGTCAGCCACAGTCCTTCTGTGTTGGCCTGTACCTCCGAGAAATATATACCAAACAAGAGAGGTCCCAGGACTGAGCCTTGTGGGATGCCACTTGTAACTGGTTTGGAGTCTGACATGGTTCCAGCAATTCTAACCATGTGGGCTCTGTCCTTGAGACAGTTTGCAACCCATCTAGTGACATAGGGGTTTATATTTAAGCTGGTGAGCTTATCTATAATGCCTGAGTGGGGTATTGTATTGAAGGCTTTTGCGATGTCCAGGTAGGCTGTGTGGACCACCTTCCCCTCATCAATGGCCTTGGTGATTGTTTCAAAGAAATCAACCAGGTTTAAGAGGCAGGATCTGCCCTTAATAAAGCCGAACTGGGTAGGATTCAGTGTCTGTAGGTCCCCAATATCTTTATCTATGAGGTCCATGATGATCCTTTCCATAGCTTTGCAGACCAAGCTAGTCAGGCAATATGAATGTTTTGCAAGAGGCTAATAAAAACTCTGGGCCAGCGGTAACTACTACTGTACATGTAATAGGTTCATAGGTTGGTACTAGGCTATCAGCCCTAGGGCCTATACAAGCCTAGCCATAACAATTCTCTGGCTATTTCTTCCCACACTATTTACTTCCCTGGACCCCTGTCTAGCAGGGTGACTGACGTGATCCGTGGGGTGAATTTATATTTATATTAAATTTAAGAATGAGTTAAGGAATCCATAATATCAAATAAAACATATAGTCCTTCAGTAATTGCCCTACATTTATAATTAACTAGGTCACCAAAGAGACATAACTGTGATTTGATAGTATTTATGCAGCACAACTTGTATTCAATTGTGTTTAAAGTCAACAGTAAGGCACCCTAAAATAACTAAACACATGCCTGGATCTATTCAAGAAAAAAATATTTTGGTAACTAAACAGCTGTCCTGAAATAAGGCACCTTAAAACTGAACTGAACTTGTAACTGGTGCTGACAATTAACAAGCATTTAATAACAAGGTAGCTCCTAAAAGAACATACCTTAAAACCGAACTGATGGCTAATTTTGCACAGTGACAAGCATTTTAGCAAGCAATCCAATTGTCCTGAAAAACAAAAAACAAAAAAAAGACTTTCACTACATTTGGCCTGCTGGTTCTGCTAGTCAGTGCTTTTTGCATTATGTGCTTCTGTGTGTTACAACAGTGTTTGATCACACCCCCACCCATGAACAGCTGTCTTTATGCTCCTAGAGGCAATGGCAGCTAATCAACCACAGTACCAACAGTACATGCAAAATAGCACACTTTTAGGAAAATATTTAAAAGAAATAATGCAAGTAGCAGAAAAATAAAACAAAAGGCTGGTTGTAGGTCACAAATGCAAACTCCTGCCTGTTCAAGCTGCTACACCAGAGGGATTGTACTGTGACCATTTACAACAGCAGCAGCAGTTAATTTTATCCTGCGGTAGTAAAAGACAGTTAATCAACCTCAGTAATGCCAAAGTATGAAAAGAAACACAATTTGGGAAACACTGAAAAGAAAAGGCAACCAGAAGGAAAAAGCTACTACAACTGTTTGCAGGCGTAGTGAGCTTTATGCTTCTGGAGTTAATTACATCTAATCACCCATGGCATCAGCAATATATGGAAAGGAATACACTTTCGGAAAACATTTCAAATGAAAAGCCACAAACAGCAGAAATGAAAGACAAAAAGATGGTTGTAGGTCACAGATCCAAATGCCTGCCCAGTCAAGCAGTACTCACTAGAGCAATGGATTTTATGCTTAGAGAGCAAGGACAGATATCACCTTAGGAACTGCAATGTATAAAAAGGAAAATACTTTGGGGGGAAAATGTAAAATTAAAGGACATTTCTAGCAGAGAAATAAAGCAAAAGGCCAGCTCTAGGTCACAAATCCAAACTCCTGCCTAGTCAAACAGTTACATCAGCAGGCCTATGCTCACACTTTTAGTCAAAGCAGCCAAAGTCATACAGATCAACACAGAGGAAAGAGTGTGTATCACTGTACAAAATATCAATACTCGAGCTCGCACCATAGGAATGACTCTTTACAGAAGGAAGATAGATTAAATTAATAAAAAAATTAAATTAAATTAAATAAAAAATAAAAAAAAATAAGATACAAAAAAAATAAAGTAAAACATATTTGAAAGCTCTATTTACATCAGAAATAAAACAACAGGAATAGACTCTAGAAATATAAGGATATGCAAAAAACAGTACTATGGGGCACAGGGAACTATTCTAAGGGGGTGGTGAAAGCCAACACATTCTGGCTAGGCTTATAAATGCCCCTGGGCAGATAGCCTAGTACTTACCTATGAACCTATGAACCTATGATAAATATACCATAAACTTATAGTTCACAGTTTTCCTAGTGCAGAGAAATATATGAAGTGAGCTATTCAGAGAGTTTATGTAAAGAACAATGACATATTGCAGGCAAATAATGTTTTACCCATTTAGTGGGTTAGGCTATGGGTTTGTTGTTCAGCAGATGAATAATGTGTGGGAAGAAGCTGTTATGGAATTTGGAGGTCCTGCATCTAATGCTTCTGTAGTGCTTCCTTGTTGGCAGGAGTTTGAACAGTCCATGAACCAGATGGTGTATATCCCTCAATAGTTTTTGGACTCTGCCATAGCAACTGTTTGAATATATGTCCTGTAGGGACTGAAGGTTGGAGCCAATGATGTTTGTGGCCTGTTTAACAATCTTATCCAGTACCTTCCAATCAGCTTGACAGCAATTTCCGTTCCAGACAACGATGCTGTTTGTCAGTACACTCTCAGCCGTGGCTCTGTAGAAGGTGAGTAGAACCTGTGGAGGGAGGTTAGCTCTACGAAGCCTCCTAAGGAAGTGGAGACATTGCTGGGCTCTCTTTATAAGGTAGGAAGTGTTTGTTCTCCAGATTAGGTCTTGTGAGATATGTATCCCTAGGAATTTGGTTCTATTTACTCTCTCCACTGTGGCACCATTGATGATGATAGGAGTGTGTGGCTTTTTCTTCTTCCTAAAATTGATGATGATTTCCTTGATTTTCCCAACATTTAGTGCTAAGTTGTTGTCAGTGCACCAATGAACAAGTTAGTTCACTTCTTCCCTGTAGGCCCCCTTATTATCTTCCTTCTTGATAAGGCCAGTTACTGTGGTGTCATCTGCAAATTTGATGATTCTATTTGACTGATGCATAGCTGTGCAGTCATGTGTTAGAACTGTGAAAAGATGTGAACTGAGTATGCAACCTTGTGGGACTCCGGTATTTAGGGTGATGCTGTTTGAGTGATGCTTTCCAGCTCAAACTATTTGTGGCCTTTCAATTAGGAAGTTGAAGATCCAGTTGCATATTGTGTTTTCTATGCCCAGTTTACTCAGCTTAGACAGCAGTTGTTATGGAATAATTGTGTTGAAGGCCAAGCTGAAGTCTATGAACAGCATGCATACATAACAGTCCTTATTTTCCAGGTCCAAGGTGTGATGAAGTGTTAAGGCTATGGCATCTGCAGTAGAACGATTTGGCCTGTATGCAAATTGTAAAGGATCAAATGTAGCAGGCAGGTAGGATGTTATGTGATCCTTGACCATTTTTTCAAAACACTTCATCACTACTGAGGTAAGTGCAATTGGCTGGTAATCATTTAATGATGCTGGACATGATTTCTTGGGCAGAGGGATGATGTTGATGGTCTTAAAGCATTTGGACACTTTTTCCTGGCTGAGAGATATATTAAAAATGTCTGTGAAGACTGGTGCCAGCTGATCAGCACAGTTTTTAAGTAGCTTCACCGGGATCGTATCCGGAACAGCTGTTTTGCCCAGATGAACCCTACATAGGTTCTTGCATACTTCTTCCAGGTTGAGGCATAGTGATGTGGCATCTTCATTTGTGGGTAGTCTCTCTGGTGATGTTCTATTTGATTTCTTGAATCTGCTGAAGTAGATGTTTAGCTTGTTTAAAAAAATCTGGGTTTTCATCATATCACATTGATGATGGCTTATAGTCTGTGATGTTTTAGATCCCTCTACACAGCAGCCTGGGATCTTTCTGGTCACAGAGGTGTCTCTGTATTTTTAGACTATAGGCCCGTTTTGCTACTCTCACATCTTTGTTCAAGTTAGCCCTGGTCTTTTTCAAACCCGCTCTGTCTCCAGCCTTAAAGGCAGCATTACATGCTTTCAGTAATTCATATACCTCACTAGTGAGCCAGGGTTTTTGATTGGCTCTTATGGTTACATCCTTCATGGTAGTGATATCCTCAATACATTTTGTGATGTATCCCACAACCATTTCAGTATGCTCATCCAAATTAATGCATTGATTTGTGGTGGCAACCTCTTTAAATAGATTCCAGTCAGTGCATTCAAAACAGTCTTGCAGAGCCGAGACAGCACTTTCAAGCAAGATACTTATTTGCTTCCAGAAAGGTTTTCCCCTTACTAGCATTGATTTATAGATGGGGATACAAATTTGATCGGAGCTACCAAGATGGAGGTGGGGGACTGCCTTGAATGCTTATTTGATATCTGAGTACACTTGATCAAGTGTGTTTTCACCTCTTGTAGAGAAGTTTACATATTGTTGGTAGTTTGGAAGCACAGTTTTCAGTTTGGCCTGACTGAAATCCCCTGCTAAAATGTTGACACACTCTGGGTTCTTGTTTTGTAGATCACAGGCTAACTGGTATAGGCTGATGAGTGCTTCA